>NC_064214.1:5741770-6043943 GCF_023101765.2 Spodoptera frugiperda | reverse complement strand
GTAGAGCGACGTGCACATTTCGGTACGTAATGCCACTATACAATGTACACTCACTTTTTACCATTTCCATTTATGTTAAGTCCCATGTAATAGGGGGTGAGCATATTGCCATATACCGAACGAACTTCCAGACTCATCTCAGATGGGACGGATGCAATTACTCGAAAGGCAGGAGCAGGAACGGGGTGGTTTTTAGTCAGTAAGAGTCTGACACTCTCTCGCCTCGCCCAAGGCGGAAGAAGTCATTGAATGATTTTCCCCCTCAAAAAGGCTCCGTGGTATTACTGAGAAGTTTTTGAAAAATCTAGAAAGTGGATCTCATGAAGTGCAACCTAACATAGTGGTGTCCAGCACATGTGATCACCATTATACATAAAAGTCATAATATTACGATCAAAAACTCAGAATATCAAGTTAAGTTGGCGCCAGATTCTAAAGTAAATTACAAATAAGTACTAGTTTTGCTCGTAACTTATTAGTATTTACTATTAGTAAATAAATATTGATAATTGCTATAATCTCGGTCTAGAACTTGGCGCCGCATCGTTATGCAAACCTACATTATATAGGTACATTTATACCTATAAAATATCATTTCGTACACATTGGAAGCTATAAAAATATGTACCTTTTTGTACTTGAGAAACTGGGTAGACTAACAATTTCTTGTTGTGACTGAGAATTTTATGAACCGCTGCAATTGTGCTTGAAGTCAATTCCTCTCCAGGAGGTTGGGTATGCACTTGCAACTCCTTTGGTATTACAAGTGCCCATTGGTTTTTTTTAGGAAAAATATTCCCCTCTGTTGAGAGGGAGTGTCAGACTCTTAGTGACTAAAAATCACCCCGTTCCTATTTCTGCTTTTCGAACCGGAGCCCCAGTAAACCACACCACACTAGGCAGTCCGCATACCATTATTATCAAATAGTTGTAGGATTTTTGCTCTTTTATGATATTGAGCCCTAACTGGCCTATACAATAAGTGACATTTAAGGCTAACCAAATATTCGACTTTGAACAAATTACCCCCTTACCAATCTTCCGAATACCCGATTCTACAACAACCCTTAACTTCCAAACGCCTTTCCAAATTCCAAAAGTCTGGAAACACATTTGGAACGCCTCTGGTGTTTCGGGTGTCCAATGGCGGATCTGTCTGCTCGTTTACCTTAAACCATAAAAAATGCTTATTGCAAACATCTTCAAATTTGTACAACGAACATTTCATAGCTACCTAACATTATTATCTACGTAAGCAAATATTATTATTTAAATTGCAAATTAAACCTTAAAGTAACGACTACCGTATGCTAAATTCATTTGTAAAGTGTACACGGTAAATAAAAACTTTCTTTGAAGTACAATTAGGGGCAGGCAAACTGAGCTCGGTTGTTTGTTTAGCGTCAGATACAGTTGAAGGCAGAGATTGTACCGAAACATGGGTTTTATTGTTCTTTTGCAAAGGGATTTTTGAACCAGTGTAGTAATTAGCATGTCCTAAAATTGCGACCGTTTCGTTGATCAAGTCGTCCCACGTGAGACTGCCAGACCCGGGAATCGAACCCGAGAACAAAGTATTACTGGGCTATTTCGGTTTTTGTGAAAATTTCTCGGTAGTAGGACAGAGTCTGGAATTGTGCTCAGTGTATGGTAATGTGCACCTCTGCCTACCACTTCGGGTATAAAAGGCGTGACGTTGTATGTATAAAATTGTGAACAACTACCGAAGCGGTAAGTAGCATTGTCTTAGCTCTCAGCTCAACTGCGATCTTTAAACCGCCTAGACATTTCTTCAGAAGTAAATGAATTCTGGTGGACGATTATGAAGGTTTTATTGTACCAATGATATGGTCAATAAGGTTTTGGTTTACTTTACGGTAAGAAGCTATTATAGCTGCTTTAGGTAGGATCAAGTTTTTCGCTGCCTTTTGTTCGGATTGGAGCTGACTCTACCAGGAATTTTCCACGATATGATAAAATATCTTAAAAATCTGTTGGTGTGTAGCCACTTTCTGAGAACCGGGTCTTCTAGTTAACCTGCTTGTTTATCAAACGGTCATAAGTACCCACTTCCTAGGAATACCAAGAAGTTTGCATTTTATAGTTTTTTCCTGTATTATGTTAGTTTATTTTACATTTAAAGTAATTAAAAATTGTTCTTCCTGACTATAATAACCTCCCAATTAAGTTTCTTAGGGTCAGCACAGCGTATCTTCTTCAAGTCTCTCGCATCTTACTCGTATTCTTTCCTCTTCTAAAATTATAGTTATAAAACTAGGGTCGTTATACTTGCTGTTTACATAGTAATTTCAATAAATTTTATCTCGACTTTCCCTAAGCTAGTTTATATCATCTGTCGGCGTTTTCAAAGGATGAAATGACATGAGACATTTGCAATGCAAATATTTTCATACTTTGTATTATTTGGTTTGTAAAATGATAACTTCATTGTGAGATACAGTTTTTTTATCATAATTTATTACGGAGCAGAAATAAACGTGTTACTAACGTGTTTAACGGTGATGGAAAATTTTGATGGTGATGTTTAATAACCGAAATTGATAACCAATCTTAATCTTCAGAAGTTTGAATCAGAATTTCTGCCAAAACCCCAGATTTATCCAGAGATTTTAAATTAAGATTGTTTATATTGAAGTCAACTGTAATTTTTTCTTTTTTTATGGTATAAGGCGGTGAACGAGTAGAAAGATCTAAGTAATCGCCGCCCATAGACACTTGAAACATCAGAGGCGTTGCAAGTGCGTTGCCGGCCTTATGAGGGTTAGGAATTTAACAGTTGGGGAATCGGGGATTGGGGAATCGGGTATTGGGATGTTGGGGAAAGGGATAAATTGGGCCTCCAACAACCTCACTTACACAACGCAAGTGTTATTTCACGTCGGTATTCTGTAAAGCCGTGGTATCACTTCGATCGAACCGGCCTATTCGTGCCGAAGCATGGCTCTCTCACACTTATCCAGAGATTTTAAATTAAGATTAAAATGAAATTCAGCAGTATTGTGTAATTGTTTTGTCTGCCAGTGTACTAGGTTTTATTTAGTACTAGATAGCAAGGGTAAACGTTTGCTTTGGAGAAATGTGTAAACAATTAATTTAGCATTCAGTCCTTTCTCTACAGTTGTATTAAGTGGGAAATATCATTAGATGATGAAGGGCTCTTGTGATTTTGTACCGTTTGAGTTTGCATTATCTAACAACGCTTAATTTCCTTATATAAGGTTGGCAACGCACTTGTAACACCTCTGGTATTTCGTATGTCTATGGGCGGCGGCGATTACTTACCATCAGGTGATCTGGCTCATTTACCGCCTTATACCATAAGGAAGAAATTGCGAAGTACAAACTACCAAATAAATATTAAACGTATCTGTTAATTTTTAGTTTCCTTAGAATGAGAATGCTTGCAAAAATAATCAAATCTCATCTATAATAAAGACCTGTGTGTGTATGTATTAAAAATTAATTATTGTTATCGGCTTTCCCACGTAACTGTTTGACAAGGAACTCGACTAGTTTCAAACCATGCTAGAGGCTCATATACATGAGCTGCATTACGCGATGCGGCGATTGTCGCGTTGCTACTGGGTGCGCCGATAACATAATAATTGATTTAGTATGTGTAACGAAAGTTACAACAAAAAAGTATTGAAAATTGTTCAATAAACCCAAAATAATGAAAAATATCACATCCCTATAATATCGAACAACTGTATCCCATACCAGAGTGGTTATTTAAATTATAATTAGGCTATAAACTGGCTGAAGTAACCGGTTAACCAGTTTACGCAAATAAAGTTCAAGTTAACTATACGGGTTTAATTGCTCACCCGCCGACTGTGTCGAAACTATGTATTTGTAGAAATTATGCAATTTTCAATTACTTAGGTTTTTTTTTTACTTCTTCTAATTTTATAGTTATGTAGAGTTGATAGTTTCCCGTTTGAAGGGTTAAGTTGTTTTCTTTGTAGGAGGTATCTAACTATTATGTTGTTGGCATTTTTTTAAAATCTTATTCGTAATGCTGCTGGTTTCATAGTATTATTTTATTTAAGTTTTGGTGTAGTATTACGCGCAGAAGGTGATAAGATTTGGCTAACATAAAAGCCTTTTGACGTATGATTTTGTCAGTGTCACGGGTGCATATATGAATTTAACTTTTCTTACAGATTTCACATACAGCGGGTATACCAATTTGTGGACAATACAAAGATTTTCTAGTTCTGGCTGTTTTTCCAGTTTTGCACAAAAACGTATAAGGTACGATTTCACGATCATGTTCAATCAAAAATCAAAATCATGTTCAAAATTACAGACACTGCACTAGAATTCTAAAAACGTTTATCTATGCAATGATGAAACAATGAAAAGTTCGACTGTTGTTAGGACACCGCTATATGTATAACAGACATAGTAAAAATGTATATTAATTTATACATTATCGATCAAATAAAGAAGTCGGCGTTACACAAACAAGAACCCGACTTCTACGACTATAACAGAGATATGTAAAAACAATTACAGGAAACATTACTCGTACAATAAATACGAATTTGTCTTGTTTAGTATTCAGTAGTGTTTCCTTAGCTTTGATGTGCCGGCTGATATGTAGAGCGAAGTATGTGAGGCTATGAGGTGATGCATCGACAATATGCCGCATCCATTTCATTAGTACACCGTTATGCATCTATGGTTGTTATGTAGATATTGGTTTCAAGAATGTAATTAAGTATTTCCTTGATTGATTTTTTGTTTGTTGAATTTTGATTAGCAGTTGACTTCTTGTCAGTGAAATGGGGCGGGGAAGTAATTGGTATTGAGTTATACCTGATAAGCTCAGCGGACTAGCAAAGTTAAAGTGGAAGTGGACAGTCACATAGGGCGGAGAACCGATAGGCGCTTGGGCAGAGAAGCTCTTGAGTGGAGGGCACGTACTGGCAAGCGAAGCGTAGGACATACATGCACGAGGTTGACCTCACACCAAAATCTGTGAAACAGAAACTACATACAATTAATTTCAAAGACAAATGGAGAAATGAGATATCATTTCTCCATTCGTGCGCTTATGTACAATACAATATAATATATCTATTGTTACCCCTAAAATTTCGTAACATGCTTTTATTTAATGCTGAAATTATACGTAATTATTTATATACAATCTCTATTTTTATAGGTGTTTTTAATGTACGCGACTAAACTTATAAGTTATGGAATAAAATTAGATTTTATTCCAAAACGAAGCACCGAAACAAACTCGGAGGTCACAGTCCAAAACGTATTAGGAATCATTATGTCTCGTACCATAATAAAAATAAAAATACAACAGATTCTCACGCTAAATACAATCCTAGACATAAAAACATTAAAACAACATATTGAAGTTATTTCCACGTCTCCGACAACACAAGGAAGCTATTTAGTGCTAAAAAACATGGCTCTTAATCCCTAGGGATTATCCTGTGGGGGTCGCTTTGTTTTGTCAAAGGAATTTGTAGCTTATGATCAAGAAACTAGAGTGTAGAATGTATTGTAATTGAACAATAGTTTGACTAGCCTAGGCCATTGACATTTCTATAATTGTTTCCTAATGACTGCTGAGAAAGTAATTTGTTGGTCGTAATTTTTTTTGTGTGTTTTTCGAGTTTTATGGGGTTTTAATGTTTCCTGGTGTGATAGTATACTCTACAGTGCAATGGTGTATTGGTAATTTGCTGCTCGTAGCGACTATTGTTTAGTTTAAGTAAATAAAAGCTAGGTGCAAGCGAAACTTTAAGTACCCAATAAGTCGATTACCATAGTAATTAATAACCAACTTAAGAAAAAGGAGGTTGTGTGTGTGCGATTATCTCGCGTTTGGCTGCACTGATCTTTTCGATCAAAACTTCAGCCAGCTTTTTGAAATACAGATGGGGCCCAGCTGGGCTGATGCTGACCCGGATCTGCGGACTGCATAGCGGGTTTACCGGGGCTCTGGCCCAAAAAACAGAAGTAGATTTTAGTCAGTAAGAGTCTGACACTCCCTCTCGCCTCGCCTAAGGCGGGAGAAGTTATTGGATGATTTTTCCCCCCTCAAAAAAGCATTCTGGAATGTTCCGTAGCACAGTTACACAATGTCCCAAGAAGTTCCAATAGGCAATCAGTGCATTGTCACCATAAAATATGAGTTTGTAACAAATATAAAATAAATTCAATTTAATCAAACCTTCTTCGTCCATTCACTAGGCTTAAGCCCCGGGTTGCGTCACCTGTGTTATTTATGTACTAGTTCATTAGTTTATGTATGTAAAAGGACACTCATATTTTATCGTATTAGTGTCTTCACCTCGATTTTACAGTAGGAACGGAACGCCATTTGTATTATTGTTAAGTCATAGTTAAAGGTTGATCTATACATATAATAAAATCGTAGAAAAGTGCTGTCTGTACATTGAAAATAAAAATAAAAAAAATAGCAGGGGTTATTGTTATGTCGATGTCGAACCCAAAAATGTAATTAACTTTTTTTTGTCTGTTTGTCTGTTTGTCTGTTTGTCTGTTTGTCTGTTCGTCTGTGCGCGCTAATCTCAGAAACGGCTGATCCGAGTTGGATGCGGTTTTCACGAATATATTGTGGGATGCTTAAATTTACATTTAGTGTTTGTTTCATGTCAATCGGTTCATAAATAAAAAAGTTATGTCAAATTAAAGAATCACGTCGAACATTCTATGCTTATACCATTAATCTCCTCAACTATTTGACAGATTTGGTTGAAATTTGGTACAGATATAGTTTAGAACCTTAGAAAGGACATAGATATATTTTTATTTCAAAAATCAAAAAATAAAAATAAGAAATAAATTATTTATAAATAATTCTATGTCGATCGTTACACGACTTCGGTTCATGTTATTGTTTTAATTCATCGAAAAAAGTAAATAAATAGTAAAAAGGTATGAAAAAAATAATATCAATATAATTAAACTTTTAGTACAAAGAAAATGCCCGAACGGAGTATAAATAAATAATCCAAGTTGTCTTTATCCTCGATAGATGGCGTTGGGATCGAAATAGATCGCGCTATGGTTTCGTTACATTCATTAAAATTTGGTTGGGTATCGGCCGAGCGCTTCGGTACTATCGTAGAAAAAGTGTATTATCAGTCGTATGATTATTTGTCTGTAGTGGTCCTGCTGTTTCGTATATTCTAAATTGGTTTCGTTGTATTTGTCAATTAATAAGTTTATTTGTTGGGTTTTCCTGGTTTTTTGGTTAAACTATTTAACGTAGGTTTAGTTTGATATCGATTATTAGTAGTTACTGTAGTTAGTTTTTTTAATAAAATTGTAAGTCTAATTTATAAATTAATTAGATTAGATTTAAGTCGTTTCTTTTAAATTATTTAGTTTAAGCTTGGTTATTATAGCATAGAGGATAGGTTGTAATATAGTTTCTTCTTTAATTGTTATAAATTCGTAATTCGTAGCTTTCTTTAGTTTTAAGTTAGTTTAAGTCCGTTTTTAAACTATTTTTTCAATGCCCTAAGTGAGTATACATCTATTAAATTCAAACGCAGAGCTCATTATGTTGATTTTTGAAGAGTTCCCTGGAATATCTTCCACATCTCATTTTTGAAGAGATCCCGCGAGATCGGGAACTATGTGGTTAAAACCAAAAATTTGCCGGAAGTCACTATTCCACGCGAACGAAGTCGCGGGCAAAAGCTAGTTGTAAATAAATGTGTTTTCAAAAGATATCTTTCGTATATTTGACGTGTATAGAAAAAACTAGCTAGTACTACGTACATATTATACACATACATACAGAACCTCACGCCTGTCTCCCAGGGATAGGCAGAGATTATGGAACGCCAACTGATAGGAACCAGTGGATAGTTTATTTTTGGAAAAATAGTAATAGCTTTATTTTTTATAGTAATAGTTTATTTGCACGACGTGACAATATAAACAATAGAATTTCATACATTGCCTAGTTTTTTCGGCGTGCAATTTTATTGGTTGCATACAATTACATAAAACGGGGTAAATATAATTCGACGGGGTGAATAAATAAATGTTTATTATATATTCTACCTTAAAGATATGTATACTTAATCGTAGGTATGTATACTTCAAGATTGATAGCCAAATAAAAAGACCATGGTCAATCTTGAATATGTCACCATAAAATAAACTAAGTGTCATAGAGACTGCATGAAAGTCTTACTCGAAATGATCTCTTAATAAATTATTGGTACTAAACTTGTACGTACTTCGGTACACCTGGAGAAATCTTTGATTATCTATTCAAGTGTTAGAAACTGTTTCTGTGACGTCACAATGTAAATCATTTGAATAATAGAGTAGTAAAACGGGCATGAGTGTTATTGAACTCGTACATTGGCGATTGTGTCTAACAAAGCAGTAAGCCACTGAGCCAGTGGGTCACTTGACTATAAAGTGATAAACTATATAAATCTTTACGTATTTATCTACTTTCTACTGTTAGTGAAGCCTTTTAGAGTGCTTTTCCACCAGAGATGTGGTATGCTACGTTGCTGTGGATGCGTTTGATTTCCACCAATCATATTCATTGGTACACATAGCTTAGTACTGTTGAAAACGGACTCAGCTAAGCTATGTTTTTTTATGTGAAAAGATGCGTGTTATGGATGGGCTTTTTACTATCGCATACTCGAGCTGCGCATACACCTTGCATTGCTTACATAGCTTAGTATCAGTGGAAACGGTTACATAGTTTCACAGCTTAGCTCTTACATTTTTGTATCTTCATAGCTACATAGCTATGAAGATAAGGGTATTTTTCCACAAGAAAAGTGCTAAATAGCACTTTTCTTGTGCTAAATAGCACTTTTCTTGTAGAAAAGTACCCTTAGTGGGTTATTGAAATCGCCGTACAGGACTTCTAATTTTATTAACTATACACAAATAGGAACACTTATATGTAAATCGGTGGAAGGTAAAGAAGTATAAGGAATAGTAAGTTTCCACTTTCTATGAACCGCACGGGGGTGTTCATTATGAGCTTTCAAGATGAGAATTTCTAAAACAACTAATCAAGAACGAACTGACTAACGGCCTCTCTCAATGTCCTAAAATATTATCTAAGTATTTGCAAACATCATACATTTAAAAATCGCTCTTTTATGAAAGCTTTCGTACTAAAAGTCGTCAGTTTTAAGACCTTCTATGCTGTTCAAGAGTCTTTTCCTAAGATTGTTATGCAATGAACAGCTTTTTTTTGGTTCATTGTTTTTAATAGGAGCCAAAAGACCGGACGCATCACCTAATGGCAAGCGATCTGCGCCGTCCATGGACACCCCCGCAATACCAGAGGAGTCACAGGGCTTTTAAAAGGCTTTAGTTATACTCTTTTCTTGAAGGTTTCTAGGTCGTATAGGTGCGGAAATACCGCCGCCGATTAGTACTTCTATTAGAAACTAATTAATACATTTTCCAATTAAGGTTTAAGACATACTTAAGTTTAATATTTTTAATTAGTAGCCATTAAATTATTCATATATATAGGTAAACTTGTACTCTCTAATGAGTGTAAGTAAAATATAGTTGTTAAGATTTCCATACTTTGGACATTTTCATAAATTGTTGGTAAAGGTAATAATGTGTGGTTTTATGTTCTTGTAACTTGATTAGAAAATTAAATATACGTCCATGCTGTGAACTTCTTGGCTTTCACACATATGTCAAGTGGAAATTACTTTACGTAGTAATTTTTGTTAAGTAAAATTAAGTAATTTTTCTACGTAAGAATGTTTAATTAGGAATAAATTAAGTAACAAAATTACAATATTTTGTTGAGAGTCTTTTTATGTAATAAGCAAACGAGCAGACAGATCATCTGATGGTAAGCAATCGCCGCTGCACATAGACATCCGAAACACTAGAGGCGTTACAAGTGCGTTGCCGGCCTTTTGGGGATTAGGAATTTAAGGGTTGTTGGGGAATCGGGGATTGGGAAGAAGCAGGTGATCCGTCTGCTCGTCTACCGAGTTATACCATAGTTATGAGTAATGTCTTACACAGTGATGTAAAATTTTATCAGACTTGTTTGTTTAGAAGTTTGTGTATATGTAGTTATGTTTATATTTTTTTACAACTAGCCCATCAATCTACAACACTTACTCCTTATTTAATTATGTTCATAGAACTAGAGAATTTGTTTAGCAGCCCGATAGGTGGCTACTCTAAGTTTATTTCCAATTATTTCTTTAAGCTATATGTTATGAATCTCAATAAGCATTCTATCACAATTAGCCTTACAGATACAATCTTTACAACCAACAATTACTTTCTGAGCACCTCTCTTCCACATAATTCGAGCCATGTTCTAAGCACTAAAATACAAGGAAAAATGTAGTGAATAATTCAAAGCAACGTGTTGACACTAGATAGTGAGATCGCGCTATCATTTGCCGTCGATAAAATAAACAATAATGGTATGTGAGATTGACGCATTTTTAACAAGACAAGCTTATGAAATATTCATGTGGATACTTCTGGAGGATGTATGTAATCACGCAGGTACTTCATAAGCGGCATAATTTATACCTCAGGGTTCGCACTCGTGGATGCATTCTCTGTATTTATTATAAAAATGTCGGTATCTAATGTGAAGCCTCAATGTTTGTTTGTTTGGTGTTCTTTCTTTATTTAATACGGTAGTTAATAACTAGTAAAAATTGAATACTTTTATCGATATGTCAAAAACGTTTATACGTATTTTGTAAATATAATTTATATTAAAAATAAAATATAAAACACACGCTAGCTCAATGCGGGTTGGCGATTTCAAACTTATAATTAGAAATTATAAGCCCAGGTTTTCTCACGATGTTTTTCTTCGCCATTTGTCAATGGTCTCTAAATAATCTTAGAAGTTTTTTCTATATAACTCGGATAAAGTTACACTGGTGCTTGCTGTTGGTAGATTGTGAACCCGCACCCTCATGCATGACAAGCGGACGTCGTAACCTCTGGGCCACCACGACATCTACGAGATAGGTTTCTCATTATTTAATGAGAAGGTATGGATGCATTGATTTACTTGTTTCTTTTGCACTACACCCTTGCCGAGTGATTACTCAATGAATCCTACAAGTCTAGGTTGCACCGGAATTAGATAAACGTTCTTAATTCAAATCAAAATTCAAATGTAATGGAACCGATTATATCGGTTTACAAATCGATATCTTTAATACAAAGTTATAGTTCAAAATGGCCGATCTCTCCCCAATATTAATGCTTACCGCTATTTATAATACTTTTAAAACAATTTGTTCAAGTTCCGCACCTTAGGGCGTTCCCTATTAAAACATTCAATAATTTCAGTATTGATTTATATGCTAACGATTTATAAATGAAGTTGATTCAATCGATTTGAACCGATTTAGTTATTGATTTGGCAATCGGTGCATGTTTGAATCGATTAGATAAGTACTGTTTTACTGGTATTTACATTTGGAGTGACAAGATACATACAAGCAGGTGGTTTAAGTCCTCAGAATTAAATTGGATTGAATAATATTTTGATACATGAAGGCATTGTCTGTCATTAATCTATGTTCTACGATTTAGTACGGATCGTACCATTGTCAGAAATCAGCTGATTGGAAATATTAATTACATTGAACTCTGGATTTTGTCACTAATAAAGATAAAACTGTGAAAAATATATCTTCCAACACGTCATTATTACAATACTAAAGTATCGCAGATTGGTTGGTTTATTCGAGCCGACAGCGCTCTTGATTACTTTAAATGTAAAGGTAACTAAGGGTAGTTTTAGTTGCTGTGCCAAAAATGCTGGCTCTATTAATGATATTTAAATGGTCAAATAGGGAAATCCTCAAAAGAAAATGAAACGACGACACAAGAGAAAATGATAGTATTGAGCAGGAAGCTTAAGAATTAAGCTTCGAGACATTGGTTACCCCACGGTTTACCTCATCAAAGTTATCAATCGATTCGATCGTCCTTTACTTAATATCAATGTTTATTAATACCGATATTTACTAGATTGATCTGGATTAATCTAGTTTGGCTAATAGCGCGACCTCAATTATACACAGCACATAATTTACACGCACCTTTTGATTTCTCAAATTATTCGCTTATTGGAAATTGGCATGCTATGCTCGTAGGTACTATTGGGTACCTAGCTGTACCTAGCTTATTCAAGTTAGTCGTCTAGGTATTCGATTAAGTTTAGGGTGTAAAGTAGGTAAACAAGGAATAATTTTAATTAATAAATCTAACATCTCTCTGGTGTGTAAAAGTTTTATACGTTGTACTAAGGATGTATCCTATACTCGACACCATTTATTTTTTTTTTTTCATTCCTGTGTTTCTGTGTGCTGTTAATGAAAATCCTTCACAATCATTTGTCCAATGCTTTGCTTGCAATAAAATTATTGTACTGGATATTTGTGGATCACACAAATAATTGTTTCGTGCGGTATAGCTATGCACTTGTGTAACCAATTGTTTAGCGATTGATGCAATCGTGCAGTCAAATTAAATTAATTAACTATATCTTATTCATGCACACACGTTAATATACAATTATTGTAACACTTCTGTACAATGTATGTCAATACATTGTAATTAACACCATATTGTATAACAAGTAATAACATATTTATGTAATGTTATGTAAGGAAGGTCATTAATATGACCCAGTCTTTATAGGACTATTAACTTTAAGGTGTTACTTGTTACACGTGCCAAGTTACTTAACAATATTTCCATCAACATTTATTTCCCCTCTTCAATCCGTAACCCTAAAAAGCCTGGCGTATTTATAAGTCCTCTGGTGTTACCGCTGATTGCTTACCATCAGGTAAAAGTACATTTTTGAAGTAATAGTACTTTATTGTAAGAAAAGGTTTTATTGAAAATCTGCACACAAATAACGTCACACTTGGACATTACTTCAATAAAGGTCTGAAGATAGACAAACAGACATTAGAACTTATCAATGATATAAAAGATGACACCTGGAAGGAAGTTCCCTTGTTTATTTTATATTGCAAGACGTCATTCAAACAAATCGCCATTACGTATATTGCAGTTACCGCACTCCTTATAAGGAACTCGACTTAAGTGGCAACACTTAAGGAAGCCGACTGGAAAGAGTCTTCACACCTCTATTAAATTATAGTCTTTCTCATTACCTGCTTCGTTGGTCGAGTAGTCGCAAGCGTGACTGTCGAGCAAAGAGTCCTAGAATCCCTGATTGGGTAAAGGATCTTTGGCGATTTTTCAATGCTTTGAAATTTTGTCAGTAGTAGCATAGTCTAAAATTGTGCCTGTTGTATCTATCTATTGGATCACTGCCTATTATATTTGAAAGGAAAGGAAAGCTTCTGTCAGCAGCTTCTCCCGTGTTCCCGTGAAATAAAAATTATCATATCACCCAAGTCAGCCTGTCTTTATACTCTGTCTTTATGCCAGATTCCATCTAAATCCATTCAGTAGTTTCAGCGAGATTGACATCTAAACTCACAGTTTGATAGGCTCAACCCCTATTACATGGGACTTAAAATAAAATGTTGAAAAGTGGGTGTACAAACTACAGTGGCATTACGTGTTCCGTAATTTGTACCTCTGCCTACCCCTTCCGGGATAAAAGGCGTGACGATACGATTGGTGAAAAGTAGTTTTTACGTTGTGTATGTATATGCATCTCTGCTTATTCCTTTAGCGATTAACAAGCGTTACGTTAATTATATTGGAAATTTTAACATCAAGAACGTTGTCGTAATGTAGATAAATCCACACAACGTGCATGCCCTTTTAATTTATTCACAAATCAATGATTCATCGAGTGTTTTCGTTACGAAATTAGACCTACATAGGTTTCCTATTTTCGCAACGAGTACTGGACATTGTATAAGTGGCGGAGTGGCGACTTTATCCGAATACGTCCGACTACTGTCACCGACCTGCCTTTGCGCAAAACATATTTCATACAACTTTAATTTTGCGGCTCTGAAATTGTATTGCTTTTGACAACACCCCTTATTTCTATGCAGTAATGATAGGTGTGTTCCAATTTTGATTTTGGTAACTGTAATATTTAATTTTGTATTTTGTCTTGTATGATGGAAATGAGGGTTATTTGAAATTCGACGTTATATCTAGTTAAGTAAGGAAGGTTTTAAGTTTTTTGAATAGGTCGAAGTGTCTCCTGGTAAAACAAAGATATTTATGAAGAACATTAAAATAATTAATGACGATTTAAAAGCAAGTTATGGATGTGGTCGGGTTGGTATGGAGATGAAACGGTAGCCTCTTCACGATTGGTTAGTTTGATTTACGTCCTTTTGTGCTAGCTGTGAAGTTTAGGAATGGGACAATATATTGGTGAGGTTATAGATGGATTAGTATATGTATTGAAATTAGATATAAAGTACCTAATTAGAAACACCATTATGTTATTATATTGTAGGTATTATCAATTTCAATGAGGTTCTTAATTTAACTAAAAATCACGGTTTATTCACGTAAATTCATGGAGAAAAGCTCTACTAGTTTCGAGTCTACTAATTTAGTATGTCTCACGATAGTTATAATAAAAATATAGCAAACACGTTCGTAATTTATTACGTTTGACGTAAGGAATTTAAGAACCTTCCCTTTATTTAATATTTTTTAAAGAAATATTTACTCCACATACCTACTTATCTTACTAATATAATATTATAAAACGAATGTTTTTGATTTTATGAGTATGTTTGTTACTCAATCACGTCAAAAGGGCTGAAGGGATCAGGATGAAATTTGGAACACGGGTAGTTTATGATCTGGTATAACACATAGAATATTTTTTATCCTACGGAACCGCAGGCGAAGCTGCTGGCAGAAGCTAGTTTTATTAATAAATTTAATTAATTAACCGATAAAGTTTAGAGACAACCCTTAATAAACAGCATTAAACGCGTCGTCGGCATTATCGCGGCATAATTGCGGGTGGCTGCTTAGGGTGTGAGCTCACTGACAGCGATTAGCGGACAGAAATGTATTGTAATTTCAGCCAAACAGCAGGAATAGATAGGCAATGGTTATTTTTGAAATGAAACAAAAAGTAACTTTGTTATGGCTTCTAAAAAAGTTTACTGACTTTAATTTTATTTCAAACTAGATAATTATTATTTTCGGTGTTCTGCTTTTTCTCTAGTGATGGGGAATTACCTCCCCACCTCTAGTGATGGGGGATTTCCAATGCTCAAAATCCTAAATCCCGAAAAGTAACTACAATTGCCGTTCTTTTTTGCCATTCTTTCCTTTTCCTGTGGTGTTTCGGGTATATATGGGAGTGATTGGTTGTCATTTGTTCGTATTAGTTCATTTGGCAAATGATAATAACACAAACATTATTATTTTATAATCCGCTATCCGCTCTCACTAGCACCATCTCTCACCAACCTAATAATTACATAGCGAGTCGCTTGCACCGAATTGGAGGGCGCGGAACCGACAGTTTGTTTTCGCTTAGTCGCTTCACTTATACGGCATATTCTTTTTTTTATATATATAAAGCTGGTTTCACACGATGCGGTTATTTCAAACCATATTTAAGGCTGTATCAGTTATAAGGTGTGGGGATAAAGGCTTTAGATATGCATTTAAGTATAGTTTGTTAAGACTAGTCTGAGAGTCAGCTTGTTTGTATTGGACTAATTTATTTTTATTCTCCTTTTGTGTTACCTGCTTTAGATCAGAATGTAGTCGTATGTATGCAAATTTTTGTAGTCTTTGTGGAGTCAGGTGGTGGGTCTGAATATTTTTACTATGTGTTGTTTTCTAAAAGCATCATCATAATATTGATAGAAGAATGTTCATATATTTATTTAAAACACTCTAAAATTATATTTTTAAACATTACTTATAAAAATAAAAAACAAAATAACATTTAAAAATATAAAAATAGGAGCCGACCAGTAGCGGGAGCATGGTCCAAGCTACCGGTGGTTAGGGCTCCAAAGACAGAAACCTCCTCACAATACGTGCCGTTTCGAGGAGTACTGCCTTCTGCATCAGGCCCTTGATCCATCCGCCCAACCCCAGCCTCCTAAGGTGGTTGTCGAGGCTGTTGGGTATTAAACCGTTGGCCGACACGACTATCGGCACAACGATAGCCGAATCCACATTCCACATGTCGACAACCTCGTGAGCCAAGTCAAGATATTTTATTTGTTTATCTTTTTCAGCTTTCACGAGGTTCTCGTCATGAGGGATGGTGATATCGATTATCATCGTGCGGCGCGCTTGTCGGTCTATCACCACTATATCAGGTTTATTGGCTACAATAGTCCTGTCAGTGATGATAGATCGATCCCAGTACAACGTGATATGGCCGTTTTCGAGAACTGGATCGGGCGCATACTTGTAGTATGGAACCTCAAACTCAACAAGTTGGTAGTGCAAAGCAAGTTGCTGGTGGATAATCTTGGCCACCTGATTATGTCTATGCAAATATTCACCATTAGCCAAACGACCACAACCAGAAATTATATGTCTTATGGATTCACCAGGTTGCACCGAATTGGAGGGCGCGGAACCGACAGTTTGTTTTCGCTTAGTCGCTTCACTTATACCCGGAAGAAGCAGCTCCTTGCTATTCTTTTTTTTAATATATAAAGCTGGTTTCACACGATGCGGTTATTTCAAACCATATTTAAGGCTGTATCAGTTATAAGGTGTGGGGATAAAGGCTTTAGATATGCATTTAAGTATAGTTTGTTAAGACTAGTCTGAGAGTCAGCTTGTTTGTATTGGACTAATCTATTTTTATTCCCCTTTCCACAATCCCTCCTCGTGTTACCTGCTTTAGACCAGAATGTTGTTGTTTGTTATTTGGAGCAAACAACTTGAGGTCATCCATGTAAAGCAAATATGACTAGACCCCTTCTCCGCAAAGGATAGCCTAGCCCTGAAGCCTCCAATAAAGTACTGAGAGGATTCAAGGCCAAGCAAAACCATAGTGGGCTCAGACTGTCTGGATATTTTTACAGTTGGTGTTAAATCTGCTGATTTACAATATCATATTTGGTGTTGTGTAGACAAATTCTTTCGGGAAAAAAACCATACTTTTCGTACATCCATTTTGAGATACAAACATAATGGAATGTTTTTCAATATGTTTTGTTATTTTTGTTCTCAAAATAGATGTAAGAAGTTTATAGACCGTTGGTAAACATGTAATTGGTCTATAATTTTTGGGTTCAGTGGAACTACCTGATTTATGGAGCAGATGGGTAACGCCTGTTGTTAGAAATTGGGGCAACGATCCAGCTTCTAAAGCTGCCTGGAACTGCGATGCTAAGCGAGCGTGTGAACTGGTGAACCATTTGAGCCAGAAGTTGTGCAGCCCGTCTGGCCCCGGTGATTTCCAATTTGGGACCGAACAGGCTGCACTGCTCACATCAGAGGAGGTGATTATCACCTCCTCCATCATAAATAGAAGAATTATTATTATTATCAGCCATGGTCGTCCGACTGCCGGACAAAGGCCTCCCTACCTTCCTTCCACTCGTCTCTTCGTAGAGAGGCCAATCCTTTTCATAAGCATCAAGTTCTTCCCGCCATCTCCTTCTGGGCCTGTCGCGATTTCTATTAACGTTGAGTGGGGTCCACTCAGTAGTGAGGTTTTATTGATAGAAGAAAGTGGTTTCAAATTTAATATTAATAATCAGTAATTTACGCACAAACGCAAAAATCAGATCAGTTTAATTGAATTGTGATTTTACTTCACTTTCGCTACTAAGGAAGTAATTTTGCTATTGTATTGCGGTTTACGGTTAAACGGTCTTTTGTTATCATTTTATTACCCCAATCACTTTGCCGTAATCTAAGCTAATTTTACTATCCATAATGTCAATTGAAAGTGCCCACCGATAATATAAATACTGCACTATCTTTTTAATGTTACCAGAATTAAAATAAACACAGATCAAGTACCAGGAGTTTAGCATAAATGAGCTGACTAGCATACAGATTGTAAAATAAACATTTAATATTACAACGTCAAAGTAAAACTGACAACACTTCATTTGCAAAACCGCATTTAAAACCTAATCCGTACTAGCAGTCGATTAAAACCAAAACATAGAGACAATCAACGCAAGCGCAATGTCAAACTACGTAAACTGACCAATTGACTTAAGAAAATAAGTGGTTCGTTCAGATGTCAATGCATACGCTTTTACAATAAAATTCCCAGCGATATTCAAAGTTTGAGCCTGAATAAATTTAAAAATGTTATTAAAGAAAAACTGTATAGTAAAGCTTTTTTTAAATTAAAGACTACTTAGATGATAGTCAGGCTTGGGAGTGAGCCGCTATAATGTCCACACAGGTCATGTTGACATGTTTGTAACACAAGTTACATTTTTATACAATTTGACATGATATACATTAATATCATTCGATATTTTTTTGTTTTCACATATTATTTTTAAAATTGTTAGTTTGAGGACCGTGCGAGAGTTTGCCTAGTCATTTCACTTTTAGTTAATTATATTCTGACAGTGTGAGCATTTGTGTGGCCTACCCAAATGTTCTTTTGGTAGGTATTGTTCGTCGGATCATTCAGCAACAGCCGTCAGCTGAGCTTATTGTAAACTGACACATGCGTGCTGCCATCTGAACAGGTCCGCTCAAACTGCTGTGGTTCTTTCCTCAAAAGACCACTACAGAATCAACTTGCACGGTTCTCCGACATCTTTAATTGATTTTGTCTGGACTTTAAAAGAGACTATGACCTCTGAGTTTGTTTCGGCATTTCTTCTCAGAGTAGTCGGATAGGAAATGCCGGCCTCATCTAGCTATTTGAAATATTGACGTGTAAAAGTGTTATTTTATAATCTATTTACAGAAATAAATATCATTTATCATTTATCATTTATCATTATTTATAATTAATGTTGATCCTCAAATCCCTTCTAAAACCCGCACCCTCCATCATTTTCTAAATAAATTAGAGAAGCGAGGAAGGTCACACAATTCTGGTCACATTTCCAACCGCTAAGGAGCTGGCACAAGTCCAAATGAACTCAAGAATACAATTTATAAAAAATATGTTAAACAATAAATTTTGCAAGTATCAAGATCGGATCGTTCGGATAAATTAATTGTGTTTCCGAGCCGAGTTCTAGGAAATAGTGTTGTAATTATAAAAATAGTGACAATGGCGTGTTATTCGTGTTTTACGTGTGTCACTAGAAATAAAATGATTATATTTGTCCTGCTATCGGGCACCCAGTGATGTCTCTTTCGATTGAACGTCTAATTATGTCCGTCGACGAATTTAAACTCTTTTTACTGAATGACTCTTTTATTGTTGTCTTTTTATAGGTTTATGATCTCAAAGGTTGCAGGTAACAGTTTATTAGAACTGAAAATACTAGATGTACATAAATTTAATAGAACGCAATTTCGATTTAATATCAATCAAGCATATGGGCATAAGCAGCGGTAGGGTAACATGCTTACATATTTCATCACATTGCAAATTATATTCAATAACGATCAAGATACGGCAGGAATTCATGTCGTTATTAAAAATTATAGCAGTCACAGGCGACTTCAAAGAAATACCAATAACTGAGATCGATGATAATACTCCGGTATTTGACCTTCCATAATTCATTTAAACATCGGTGAGCATTGCCCAAGTTAAGGAAAATGTGTAGTATGGCTTCTAATATATTCAATTAGTGCTTCCTTGTAGTTTTTAAGTGTCTTAACTTGATTTGATTATAACAATAAGGAATTTTATTGAAAATCAGTCTTTTTTTTTGAGTGAGGTTAAATCATCCAATGACTTCTCCCGCCTTGGGGCAAGAGGGAGTTTTAGTCTCTTACTGACAAAAACCACAAACCATTCCAACTTGTGCTTTATGAGCCGGAGCCCCGTTTAACCCGCTAGGTAGTCCGCAGCTCTGGTGAACATCAGCCTGGTTATTTCAATGGTTAGTCCAGTAAACAACAGTAAACGTTTTCTAGTGTGCTGTGCTATATTGCTTCACCAGTTTTCAGTGTACGGTGCTATATTGCTCCACCGGTACCAGGAACAACCAACAAAGCTAGGAGTGTGTGAGTAATATATTTGCCGGTCGAGATAAAAAAGGCGTGATAAAAATGAATGAATACAAATGACCTGAAATCAGACACAAGATTTTCCCATTCATAAATCTTGAAGCGAGACAATTTTGAACGGAACAATCTTCCCAATTATCTGTTCGTATAATAATTGGGAAAAGAAAAACAAGAATGATTTACTTATTGACGTAAGAAGTAAATAATCGGCCCGACTGTTTCAGTCGCTGGAACATATGTCTACAGTATATCAAACTACAAAGAGTTGTAGACTAATAAATTTGAATAAAACGAGGTATTGTGTAGTATCAATGGAGATCATTAGGTAGAAGCACAGTAGAAGAGACAAAAGTATAAAAAAATAGTAGAAAAAAATGAATTTTGGACATTATAATTATTCTCTAGATACTCTACTTATCGTCTTTCGTGGCATAGTATTCACTAGACTATGTGATAGAATTAGGAATGCTATTATCTTTCGCGTACAGTATATTGTTAGGGATATCATCAGAGTTCTCGACTGTATCATCACCGCGTCTCCATCCACTGCTACACTAGTATCTCTCAGATAACCCGCTAGGCAGTTTGCAGCTTCGAGTTCCTACTGAGCCTCATCTGTTGGTGGTCTGATGGTTCTAGGCGGCGCGCGCGGAACGCGACCAATATTTATTAATCTATTCATTAATTTATATTATCAAAGCTATGATTTTGTTTCACAAGTCACAACCGACAGTTCTCACAGCCATTCCAATAATTGGAACAACAAAAAAATATATATTATGACCCTATTATCTAATTAACATAATTAAACAATAAAATATTTTACGAAATTTAATTAAATAGAACAAAACGTTACAATTTCTTGATTGTTTATATTATAATTTGTATGAAAATATTCCGAGAACTGTCGATACGAAATTATGATAATGGCATTGTAGAAATAATTTATGCACATAAATATATGACTTGTTTTAACTTGTATTCGTTAATAGATAACCTGGTGACATAGCCGAATAGCGGCACATTGAAAACTTGAAACATTTTCCTGTTCCCATAGATTTCAAAATAATTAAGAAAAGAAAATAAGGCTGTTTTAAAATTAGATAAACTTTGAGGCTCTGAGTTTCCATGATATGAGGTTCTGAGATCTATTTAATAGTGTAATGAAATCTTCAATGTGATCATTTGGCCCGCAAATGGGGCTTAGTAGGGCTGATGTCCGATCTGGTGCTGCGGACTACCTCGGGTATTTACCGGGGCTCCGGCTTGAAAAGGAGGGAGTAGGAACGGGGTGATTTTTAGTCAGTAAGAATCGAACGCTTCCTCTTGTCTCTCCCAAGATGGGAAAAATCATTGGAGTATTTTACCTTACATAAAAAAAAAACATCTCAAAAAATGCCTTGGACGGTGAAAACTAAAAGTGATAGTATAATTTTCAACGCTATATTATTACGTGTGAAAACCTTGATATTATATTATCTAAATATTAAGAAGGTTAAATTAACATCCAATTAAGTATAACCCAGTAAGAATTACTTAAAACTCACCACATCATTAACACCTGAGTTGTACACCCCATCTGACAAGTTCCTTCAGTTTTCTACTTTGTTTACGTAAACTCTGCTTTTAAACTTTTTAGGCGATTTCACAGTTGATATCAGACAACTTAATCAAGCTATTTCAATGTAGATACCTACTAGTTTGTAAAGTATCAAAATTCATAAGGTGTGGTGCTGATGAAAATCTCTTTAATAAGTAGTTTTGATACTTTTGATGGTATCAGCTTAGTGATTGAGGAAGTTACATATTATTTAAAGTTTATTACTGAATAGTGCATTTTAATGGAGTTTTAACGTGGAAAAGATGTGTTGTGTATGGGTCAAAGTTTAATGTTAATCTGTCAAAGGCCACAAGATCATTCGTGGAGCGAGATTAAGGCTGATTTATGTCGTGTTTATGGAACTATCTCGAAACAGAATAACATTTTATTGGATTGAAAGTGGAATTTAAATGTTTTTTGTTAAGAACTTTTTGGTGACGACGATGGGTATGCTTCGATTGCTTACTAAGCACTAGACTATTGTAGGCTTTTTCGCAAACAGGCAAGAACTTTTGCTCAGTAAAGTGTAACCATGTTAAAAAAAATTATACACCTTCTACAACTTAATTGATCAATTTGTATAGTTTTGATCTCATCTAGATAAATACAGAATCAGTACCACAATCAGTTCGATCAAACTCGATTACGTTCAATTACACACCCTGTAATCACTACATAAAGCAGTTCTTGCAATCCCACTTCAATTATTAAGATTATTTATAGATCACCGAGTCACTTAGGCACATTCTTTCACTCAAATTATCGATAAACGTTTTGCAAAACAAGACAAAATTATCGAGTTGTCGGTGCCCACGACAAAACATGACTTATGGTCTCACAAGAATCGATTCTGAATAAAGAAATATAGCAAAACACGGTCAACACTCGTATTGTATCGATCGGCAACACAGTCGCGGAAACTTACGATTTTGAAACAATCGATTCGGCTTACGTTTCGCTCGTAATCGTATTTCATAACGTCACCGTGTGAGAGTTTATGGCCAGTGTTGAGTTTGCATAGTCATCTTTGAAGTTGATTTCTTTTATATCGACGCCGTGAGATTTGATGTTGTGAGGATAAACATCGTCTGCATTCATTGAAGTTTTATCGCGTCGATGTTGTTTACCAATTTCTCCAATTATTTCTTACCTACTTACTCCGAAATTAGACTGTAGGCTAAAATTTTTCTGGTTATTTTGTCATGGATTATATGTTTAAACGTATAGCAAGAGGTAAGGTATTTATTCACATAATTCTTGTCCACAATTTATAATCGTCCACATGAATGCTTTGTGTAGCCGTATTAAGATGTCTTGGCAATTGGTGGCCAGTCTCAACTCTACAACTAGTAGAAATGTGTGTGCTCTTATTGTGACTACATCGCCGGCGGCTGCGACCGCATGTAATATGTCTACCGACCTAGGTCCAGCCGACACAGTTTATTTTACAAGAACCCCAGGTGTCTGGGCTGTTACTCAAAATTTACAGTTTCCGTATTACTCAGACAAATAATCATTCCTTCTTCGTACTCAAATATTATTCCCTTACAATAAATATTTTCGTCAAAATCGTCCTACTTGCTTTTGTGAAATTTTAGCTTTCATTGTTTGTTTATCTTATATTTAGTGTTAGTGATCGTCAACGTTAGTTGTGAGTACCCTGCTGTAGATTAATGAGACTGTCGACCGACAGATAGTGTTGTAAACATCGAAAGTATAACATGGTTACTTGCTAGCCGATATGTTCCAGCCAAGTCCGTTACAAGTGTTGCTTAAACACTGGCTTTTTGGTAATTAACTTCTTGATACGTAAAAGGGCATGTGATAGCGGCTTTTCAATTTAGAGTGATGATGTTTAAAATCAATAAATGTTTTGTGTTCATCACATTACCTGTTATACTGTTGTTTCTTAAATTGAAATTGTGTCTGATATCGCTTTTGTCTTCATTGATTTCTTTTTTAATCACACCATCTTTATAGAAATAAGTGACGAAAAAGTCATTCACCTTCCCTACTCACCTTTCTACACCTTATAGTAATCAACTTTACACTTTTCTATCACCAAAAATGTTATCTCACAAATCTTAAAGACTCATTTACTTCTATAATATCGTACACGGGACTTTCTCCAAATACTAATTACGGAGATATAGTGTCATCTAATAAAGTGATATGTTTATTGGACGAATTTCATTCACAGTCGGGGTAATAGTTAATTTTATTAAGATGTTTATGACTTCGGGCGTTTAGAATGAACTTCGTGGCTATCTCGGAGTTGGTAATGAAACAGGTGCTGTACTCATCAATAAGACGAGCTGGTGTATTTCGTATGGTGACATCAGTCAGTTTCTATTTATCTATAAAGTCACTTTTGTTGTTGTCGTTGTGAACAACTGTGATATCATTATAGACTGTTGTAGCGTGTCGAGTCATCTCATGTATGACAAATATTAGATTAACTGTTTGTGGATTTGTATGGCAAAGCTTGAGTGTAGTTTCGAAAAAAAATTCTTTTAAATATTCCTTTGCGAGTAATCCAGCGACTGGGACCGCTGTCCTAGTTGTCGTATCGATTTATTTTTAATATTTGGATTCTGTCAACTTACCAGTTGATACTATCTTTTATGTATAATAAGCATATTTTCTCTACTGTCATCTAATCACTCGATTTTAATCGATTCTTCTCATGCATCTACACCTCTCGATATCTTAATTAGCTTATCTCCCATGATCGGAACATGTCACCTGATTAACACAGTATTTATGTATGTATTATTATGGGCTGCATAATCTGCATGTGAGCTCAATAAATGGATAATGTTAGTGGTCTCTACGGTTAGTGCATCGTCGGTATAAACTGGTATCGAATAATTGATCCATTAACATACGTGTTGTGGATTATACGTAGATTGTGTTGTAGATGTGGTAGAAGGTGTTCAAGTTAAAAATGTGTTTTGGATTGAATCTTTAAATATCTCAAATACTTACATGCGAATGAATATTATTGATAAATCATGGGGGGATGTATAGAAATATTAACTTGTCCTGATTTTAGAGATGTAAGTACTGACCGAGTTGACAAAAATGTCTCTCACGAGAAAAGAAAAGTATAGGCTAAACATTTAGTTACGTTAACAAGCCAGATTGGCGACAATACATAGTTGGTTCTTAGTCTGAGAAGAAATGTAGATAAACTGTGTATACGTAAAATACAGCGGACTGTCGGACAGTTCCCAAATAGAATTGTTCTGTGTACAGTTCCGTGTATTGATATGATTTTGATCAGATATCTTGGCGATACTTGTATCAATGGTTTTCAAAACAATGCTTTTCAAAATGGCGGCTGTAGACAGTTTACAAGTTCGTGTTTGACTTGAACAACTAACCAAGGGAAAAGAGAAATGTTTCGCATAGATTTTTAGACATATTACATGGTAGAATTTGTTTGTCCTTGAAAGGGTTGTATGATTATATCATCATACCTACATACTTACTTTTTCACAGTTTTGTTTTTTTGTATGTTTTAAAATTTGAAATTGTGTATCAGATGTGATCATGAATAGAAGTATAAAGTTCGAATGAGTTTTTGCTGATAAAAATATTTCAATCGATTACAGTTCTTAATCGTCAAGACATTAAAATGTAATTACGTCATCAGATTCCCTTAATATACTTCGGAATCCAGAACACAAACGTGAAAAATGAACTCCCATTCCCACATCACAACAGATTTACACTTTTTAAAGCCGACATCTTGGGTATTTACCGGTGCTACCGACACATAAATTAGTGGGCTATAAAATAATAATCCATATTAACGAGCCTGGCCATATTTAACTGGTTGGCGGACAGTGGAACTGGCCAATCAGGTATTGTGGACGAGACATTGTTGTTGCCGTTCTCTCGGGCTATATTGATTGGCTGTAACGGTGGCTCCTAGGTAGGATGGTACTGATTGATATGCGCGCTTGATTCATGGTCGTATGAGGTAAAGGAGACGTGTTTGTCTAACTGTGTCAGGTCTTGGCTAGGCTTCGGAATATTGTGTGGGAAATTAGGATGTTGTTTAATGTTGATTTCTGAGTCTGAGGCTATGGTTGGTTATTTTGAGATTGACTGCAGTATTATTTTGTAAATAATTATTTTTGAAGTGTTTTTAGATGATCCTTACCTTTACAAAATGTTTGCTTTTTACTTGTATTTTTACTATTTTAGTTTTCTTTATGATGTTGTTTTGGTAAATCTTAAATACTTATGATCGTCAAATGGCAATCATTGCATGGCATTTACTTGATTGACTGCGTACATTAAGGTCGGAATTTCGTAAATAACTTTAATAATACGCGATAAATACCATTTAACTGTGGTCAGAATTGATGATATCGTCTCAATTGAAGCTTACAAAGCATATGATAAAGAGCTGACAAGCTATACTTTTCTCTTGAATCTGAGATTTTCGAGTAATATCTATACTAATATTATAAAGCTGAAGAGTTTGTTTGATTGTTTGTTTGTTTGTTTGAACGCGCTAATCTCCGGAACTACTGGTCCGATTTGAATAAATCTTTTTGTGTTGGATTGTCCATTTATCGAGGAAGGCTATAGGCTATAAAACATCACGCTATAACTATTAGGAGCGAAGAAATAAAGGAAAATGTGGCCAAAACGGGGGAAATTATTAATTCTTGAGGGCTTCCATTGCGTGCGCTGCGAAAATGGTTCAAGATACGAAAATTATATGTATGAAAGAATTATTCCTCTTAAAATGATCTAAAAAAAAGTCCGCGACAGTATATGTCTATCTTTTAGGATTAACGTACTAGAATCGTTTTATGGTAATCAAACTGGGTCGAAATTAATGCATTATTTGTTAAGAGTTGTATTAACGAAAAAATATTAATCTTTATCGAAATAAATGTGTTGTTCATTAAGAGTATTTAATTGTGAACAAAATTGTCTTTGACATCACTTAATTTCAATGAACATCTTAGAAGATATTACAATTTTAAAATAATTCCGATATAAAATTCACCCGCGCCGCATGATGTGCGAAACACGACGCTGCCAGAAGGAGAGGCATTGTTTGCGAACGACGGGGAGCCTGGTGTAACTATACTCAAAAAAATTATAGTCTTACTAACGAAGTAAAACATTTTTTGATCATTGACCATCGAAAGCGTTTGTTTACAGCGTAGAATGGCAAAAAAGCGGTTTACCACACGCCCACATTTTATTGTGGCTGTCTAACAAAGTACAACAAGATTCTACGTATAGTGCAATAATATCGGCTGAAACATTTGACAAACAAAAAAATCCAATTCTTCAATTTATTGTCATAAAAATATGATAGGGTATAAAAATATGGTCCTTAAGGATTTCATAACCTTGCGTCACCATGTATGAAAGAAAACATTTGTTCTAGAAAGTACTCTTTCTTTTATTTTGAGGGGGGAAAATCATCCGTTGGCTACTCCTGCCTTGGGTGAAGCGAGAAGGAGTGTAAAAATCACCCCGTTCTGATTTGAGCCGGGGTAATCTTTTACGTTGTCTGCAGCACCGGATCGGGCATCAGCCCTATTGGGTCCCATCTGTAGTGGCCTGGCTCTTTGAGGCGCGCACAGAACGCGACGCACGGTACGCACGGGTCTGGTTTTGATCGGGCGACGAGCTACTCTTACTACCTCCTCCTTAGCTAGGATAACTGCTTCGCAGAAGGGGGAGACGGCGTCCCTTTCCCCCTCGCTCCGCACCTTGGCCTGAACTAGAGCCGGACGTGAGAGGTTACCGTCGCCATTCACATCCCTAAGGACATGGCGATGCTCAGCACATGCAATGCACACCGCCACTGTATGCTCCACCATATCTTCCGGGCGGTCCTCGCAATGACGACACCCAAACGAAACGCCCAGGTGTTTCCTCCCGCCGAATTCGAAAGAGGTACCAACCGAAACTTCCGTGGCCGGTAAGTACCTGCGTCAGGCGGTAGGTGAGGACGCCGCGACGCCTCTCAAGCCACTCTTCAAAGAGGGGACTTACCACTGCTATAACGCGTATGTAGCGAGCCCATCTAAAAAGTACCCTAGGAATTTTATTTCTGAAACACAAACCTGGGTGGCGGTTACCCAACCTATAGGCGCAGGTTTCCCGAAAACAGTGGAAACACATATAGTATAGAAATGAGTGTGGATTGTTCCTTATAATCATAATCCAGTGCTATCACGAATTTTCAATGCACAAATTAACCGTGGGTTACAGCTATAATTTATGAAGCTGAGAAAGTTGTTTGCAAAAATAAATATAATGCCTAAAATAACTATTCCACGCGGACGAAGTCGCGGGCACAGCTAGTTTCTTATATGCGTTACTATTAAATTATTAACACATCTCTCAGTTATTAGTGCCTTATCTTGATCAAGGGAAAGTAAGAATTATTGTGTTCTCTTCTATAGGGGCTTATGGGAGTTTGTCACGGAAATCGACGGTATATTACGCTTGCAAATGTATTCGAAACATTGCTGCTGGTTCAAGGGCTTTAGGGCATCTACAGGTTTGATGTCGGTCGTAACATTTTAATAGATACGTATAAATAGAAGTATATTGGTGTGTTTTTATTTCATTATACAAAAGGAAGCTGTTTTAAGAAAGGTTTTGAGTATTATTTATCTCAAAGGTTTCTGATGCCTTCTATTTCAACTGTGGCTGGAAATATGTTATAGGAAACGTAAATATGTAATATTTTATTCCATATAATATAAACTTTATGTAGTAAATAAATACAGGATCTCTCACAGGCTTCATTCAAAATTAAATCATGTTTGTTATTATTGTTAGTTTTTAAACAAGAACTCGATAACCGATTCAATCATAACACCAATATCCGATACATCGATTGTTGGAGCGATGTATCGATACTGTTTGTTGAAACATCGCGTTCGAACGAATAATCGGTAACAATGCTTTGTTTACACATTCGTGATTAGTGTTGGGTTTACAATTTCATTTACTTATACTTTGTTAATTGTTTTTGACCCCATTTTGTCATGAACTTAACGGTTTTTATGTCTTCTGGAGCTGCGGATTACCTAGCGGGTTTACCTGGGCACCTGGTCAGCATGAGTAGGAATGGGGTGGTTTTTCGTCAGTAAGAGTCTGACACTCCTTCTCGCCTCGCCCAAGGCAGGAGAAGTCATTGGATGATTTTTCCCCCTTAAAAAACGGTTTTTGTGTTTGGTATTCTGTCTTTAAGTACACACCGCTTGGTAAAGGCTTCCCATCCGTATGCCCGTTTGTTTTCAATCACAAACATATTCTAAAAAAACGAAAATATCAATGAGAACAAATCTTGACAGGAGTCCAACAATCCGCTTACTAAGTCATGTTTTGGAAACTTAATAAGAGATTATAAATGTGAACAATATTAAAAGTTACAATGACACAATGGAATTAGAATCGTATGAAATATGAGGTGAACATAGGATCATATTTGTTGTATAGGTTTTTAATGAACCGTGAATAAGACCATCAGAAGAGAACACAAATGTATACAAAGAAAGGATAATAATATACAGATGTAAATACTAAAATATGCCTTTGTAAGCTAAAGTTTACAATGCGATTTTTATCAAAGTATTAAAGTCTTTCTATATATTGTATCTTGTTTGATGTTTCTATGAAATGATTTTAATTAATTTGTCCCTAAAGATGAAGTATTAGAAATGATTGCACGGTTGGTGCTGTGCTGGTTGCCGTGCAGTGGGTTCGATTCCCTAAAAAGCAAGTTTTTGTTTGATACACCAATTGTCTTTTCGGGTCTGGGTGTCATGTGTATGTGAACTTGTATGTTTGTAAACGCACCCACGACACAGCAGAAAATCCTATTGTGCCTAGTGTGAGATAACGGTTCTAAAAAGAAAAAAATAATGCGTATCTCCTGAAATCTTTTTAGCAAGACTTCTTCAGTAATGTAAATGAAATAATTTGTTAG
This sequence comes from Spodoptera frugiperda, assembly GCF_023101765.2. NCBI lineage: Eukaryota > Metazoa > Arthropoda > Insecta > Lepidoptera > Noctuidae > Spodoptera > Spodoptera frugiperda. The sequence continues at coordinate 6,014,220 of NC_064214.1, read as the reverse complement.
ATACAGTTTCAGCAAATGTGGGTGTTATTTAATCAACAAAGTAATGTGGTTAATACAAGATTTTTTTGCAAATAAATATGTAGTACAATACATCGACGAACATTTCTCTTAAATACTCGACCGGTGAGGTAACACGCCTGTGTTCTTGCCCTTTGCCTTTCTCATTAGACCTCTCATTGAGAAATTTTTCGTCTCTTTCTTTTGCCCCCCAAATGAAAGGGACAACAAACTTTCCCAGGTCTTCGACGGTGTTTCTCGCTAAACAAAAATTAAAAAGATTGAAGTAAAAGCAAATTGGCAAAACGGTTTTTTTCTCCAATTTGTAAAGATTTTGCTGAAGTGTTTTATAGCTTGGCAGTCATTGTTTCGATTTTAATAATGAATTTGCTATTGTTTTAAGGGAACCGAGTGTAGTGGAGCGAAAACTTAATTCGGACTGTGGAAAAAATAAGAGTAGGTACACCTGATTCACGTGAACAATGGAGCTTTAAGATTACTAACCGATATTATTTATTTCGGAGTTTAAGTCGCTTGCATTTTTTTTTTATGCGGATATTAATTTAACGTGGTAACTTATAAAATGTATCACAGCAAACAGGTTCAGAATCTATTCAACTCTCATAATACAAATGATACAATCATAAATTAAAATATTATTGCTAATGAATTACTTGATTAACTATTTGAGATTCTCTGAAATATAACTGGATTATGAACGGTGGAAAAAGCGATTGAAAAAGGTATAAAAGATAGGAATAGAAATTTCCCACACTAGAATTATCTCCTGTGTCGTGCGTGCGTTTACAAACATACAATTTCATATACACATGACACCCAGACCCGAAGCAACAATTTATGGATCACACAAATAGTTGCTCCTTGCGGGAACATGCTACCTGTTGCAGGACAGCCAGTTGCCCAGCCACCGTGTGGTGTGGTGTCAACCGTGCAGTAATGGCAGGATGTTATTTTATAGTTAAATCGAAAGCAGGAACTGGAATTTATCACACATTTCACGAAGGTGATGATAAAGATGATGATTCAATTGGGCATAAGAAGAAATAATTTATACGTCAGCAAGTAATAAATTTGAGATATAAGTTAATTGACAAATGTATGCACACGCACATTCAATGAGAAAGATGAATGATCATAACTGATGCCAAGAGCTCGTAGCATTTGATGAATTAATATAAATTGCAATGAAAGTTGGCCCTTGCACGAAACAAATTAGTGCTCAGTAATATTCGTTACTATAGCTTCTACCAGCGGCTTTGCCTACGTTCCTTTGGGGTAAAAAATCCTATTCGTTATACTAGACCATAATCTACTCCTGTTCCAAATTTCATACGGATCCCTTCAGCCGTTTTGACAAACGTGATTGAGTAACAAATATAGGTGTACACATAAACTCACAAACTTTCTCATTTATAATATTAGTAAGAATAGAATAATTACTACTGTTATACTTCTTGATATTGTAATAGATTTCTTAGAAGAAGTCACGGAAAACTTTGGATAGGTACCAACAATAATTTGTCAGGTATTTTGCTATTTTATTTTTGCATACGACATTAAGAGTTACAGAGTTACCTTAGCACCAACTCAGATGAAACCAAAACACTAAGAAAACACGATAACCCTTTGTTTAAACGTGACCCAGAAACTGAATATACTGTCTCGTGCTTTAAAGTCGTAATTACTACAACAACAGCATCAAGCTAATCAATTTCAGCTCAACCATTTCCTAAATCACCTCAAATTACTAATGTATCTCATTTCCAACTGATAGTTTCTTCCGACCGGACAATTTATCAACGCGAACGTTTTTCACGTCATCACCTGGAGCCGTTTGGTATCATATTTCCTATATAACTTCTCTGAGACGACATAAACTACAATCAAGATCACTAATGAGATAAGCGGTAGTAATCCAACTAAGTGTATTATAAATTATATTATTCTATTCAAATGTGTATATCTCTTCAGTAAAGCTCTTATGTGGGCCCTGATTTGTGGCTGATGGTCACGCGATGGTCTTCAATTAATTTATACGTGTAATGTTAATTGGTTTGTTAAATACTCTTCCTGTTTTAAGAATGTCGTTTAGTCTATCAGGTGTTGTGACGAATTGTTTTCACGCGTCGCTGTTTATTGTGAAATAGTTATTTTGTATTACTTTGTTCAAATGCCCATTATTAAAGATTGTGGTACAAATTCCTACGGTAGGTACGCCACGGAATGGATTCATTAGTATTGTGGTATTTGAGTTCCGAAAATAATTAGTATACATTTTTTTTATTGAATATGTGGCAAACGAACAGACGAGTCACCTGATGGTAAGCGATCAGCGCCGCCCATGGACACCCGCAATAGCACAGGTGCGTTGCCGGCCTTTTAAAATGAATATGCTCTTTTTACATAGTTTGACTTAAAATCTTCCTCCACAAGATTTCTACCCTCTTAAGCATTGGTATCGTTACCCTAATAGTATAATTTCTTGATAATTTTGGAGATATCCATTTACGAAAAGGTGGTTGCAACAATACCACAAAGTGTGCATTAAAGGGTCATTTATCTAACGTAATAATAGAGCCGGTCACTTCTATAAAAGCGGTTGTGCTATTTTAGTCGCGGACCACACGGCAAACTTTACTGTTTCATAAAATAAATCATTAGCCCCGCTGAATATAACAGAACTAGTTTGTTAGTCTCTGCCTAGGCCGAGATACAACAATAATTGTGACCTACATCGACCATGAAATTGGTTTGGTGGTCACACGCAAACCATATTGCTCGTAGTGCTATATTTACTTTCTGGTGACTGAAGATGAACTTTCTTGGTGAAAGTTGTAATAACAGAAAATGGTCATAACATACTTTTTCTTTAACTACAAAGCAACACCTTAGACATTGTAAATCACAGAACTATTTGATCCAGATACATTACATTACGTTGGACTTGGATAGCATCAGAAATTTAGCTATAGATAGTAGGTACCTACGTACAGCCAGCTACATGTAGTTATAAGTATTCTGTCAGCTCAATAACAATAACTCAATATAATTATGATCCTAGTGCGGGGAAACCCGTATTATCGCCAAGCATGCCTACAATAAAATGTATCCGTCGATTAGTTGGCACGGATTCGGCCGCGGTGGTCCTCGAAACGTTTCGCGACACTTTACGATGTCATTAGTGCGTCTGAGAGCCGTCGCCACATACTGTCTCTCGCCTTACTATATTACTATATGACACGCTATGAACACAGTGTTGAAACTAAAGAAATTATCAACTTGTTGATACGAATGAGAGGTACTTTGTAAATTTGTTTCTATGCTTAATTTTGTTTATTGAGATCAGGAAATGTAGTATTCATTTAGTAATGGGCTGTATGATTTTCAATTTAAATAATACATTTCTTTATATTTAAAACCTGTCTTGAAGGTATGCGAAATTCCACTTAACGCCAACGAGAATTTTTCCCTCAAAATACTTATCCAAACATCCATCTTCAGAGTTCTCATGCTTCATTTATTTCGGCGATGGTTGTGTGACTTTGATTAATTCGAAACAAAATTACCCTGAGAAAGAAATTTCAGTAAACACAAAGAACTTTGAAATCTTATTAAGAGATATATCAGAGACTAATTAAAATGACGGCGCGGAAGCCGACAAAGATCCTTTATTCTCTGCGGCCAATTAAAGAGGCGTGAAAAGATTAACAACATACAAGATGTACACAATATGTTAGATAATATTTCTTTGTTAGAAAAATAAAGCTTCACACTTTATTGTAACACATGAACTCTTTTTGGTTCATAGTAATTTGCTCCCATCAATACTCGAGACAATAAAATTTAATCTTTAGCATAAATATTACTGTCAATGCATTTATACAAATGTCGTCTGGCATCATCCTTTAGCAAAGAAAAAGCATTGCAATTCCAATGCTAACATATAAAAAATAAAGTTCAAAATTAATGTTACTTGGGAACTCCTAAATTGAAATCGGTGATAATAAATTTTTCATCAAATTATATTTTGAATTTTTTAAACTTTCACCGCCTCTGCTGTCTGGGACGTCTGGAGGACTTCCCAATGATAAATTACACATTTTATAATTTTTATACGTACCATCAATTTTCTTGTTGCCCGACAAAAAACATTATCATGTGTCGAAATTCAGAGATGTCACATAAAAAATGACATATAAAAAGTCGTAAAACATTATTCACATGAAATAAAATTGAAATAGGCGATGGTGATGTCGATTCATACTTGATAGCTAAAATCGTTTCAGCAGTCTAGAAAGTAGTCTGGTTCAACGATGAGTACTACAATGTTATTGACCTGATCAGATAAGATATCATCTTTTTCATTAGAAAAGAAGAACAATGCGGAAAAGTCCACAAAAGTTACTGCAATTTCAAATTTGCCGTTACCATATATTTTGTTCGATGATTTCGACGAACCAGTACTGAACTGTTTACTTACAGTCAATAAATAAATCGAGACCTGTTATTTGTGAGTCCATAATAAGATTAACATGTTTTCATGTATATGATCCACTTTGATCCGCGATGTCAAACAACCAAATATATCAGGGCCCAGAAATATCCCTGGTCACCACCGGCGCCGCGGTATTTTTCGCATTCGATACGATTTGGCAGACACTAACAACAATATCTTACTTTTACGTTCACCTTTGTCTGGTGCATGATGCAAGCGTATAAAAAATGCCACCAAGACATTTTTTTGCTGCAACAGTCACGATATATACGGGTGACGCTATGCCCCGAGTAGACTAAACAATATAAAAAAGACAATTGATTAAATATTTTGTGGGGACATAAAACTTGGCTGGTTGAGATTTTATTCGAAATAACAACAAGGAAAATTCTTCGGGTTGACCAAGCATTGTACCTTGTGGAACCCCTGAATATATTATGTTGAAAATAAAATTAAAAATGTGTAATAATACTATGATAGAACAGATAGTATTTCCGAAACTACATAGTTAATTAATTTTATTTCAATTTATCTATTATCTGAACATAAAACCCGTTTAACTTATCACACGTATCGAAAGCCTTTGAAGGAGCGTGAATGCTATAATATAAAATGTATCTTATTATGTTATTTAATTGGACATTCTGATAAAAGCTTCCTGTTGCATATTAAGACGGCTGCGTCCGAACAAAAGTTATTTTAGTAGCCAGACGACGGCGCTTACCAAAATAATAAACATGCATAAATCGTCTTCCACAACGAGTGTAAATGCCGTCTTTAACGACTAATTGAAATAAACTGCACGCAAAAAATGTATTCAAGCGACATAAATATATTTATGAAATGATATATTTTTTCAGATTCAAAAGGTTTTGTCGAGAGTTTTGACGCATTGTCGAGGTAATTAAGAATTATGAACGTTGAGACTCTTGAGTTGTCATAAAAACTTTATGGCTCATGTATTTTATTTAACACTGGCCAATTTATTTAAGAATAGGGATTACAAATGAATTCTACTCGTAAACACGTCTCATGCAAATCTTTAGCCTACGATTCGGTTATCTAACATTCTACAAATGATCACCAATTAATATTCCACGAAAATGAAATGTTAATTTGCAGTTATAGCGTGAGGGCAGTGCAAATTACCAATTAACCTTTGTCGTGCTAATAAATATTAATAACAGGATTTTATTCATTAATTCTTGTACTGAGATATCATTTGCTGGTCTGGTAATAACTTTAAGTATGGCACCCATTTGTATATCGTTGCGTGCAGACATGCTGATATTAAATAGTGTCATATGTTCACGCTTCATTAGAATGTTCATTCGGAAGTTTCCGTGTGTTTGTATATCGCATATATTAGAAAGAAAGAAGAACAGTTTATTTGCACTGTTATAAAATATAGCAGGCAAAAAGAAATATATATTACGATATTTTACAACCTTACTGTTGGTCCAGGAACTTTTTCTATCCCAGACGGTTCATTTTGTCATTGAATTTTTTGCTTTCTTACATAGTATGAAAACGTAATAATAAAATATAATGGATTAGTAGGTATTGCTGTTCTTAGTGTCTAGCCTGTATTGTCTTACAATAGCTATAATGATGGGATATAAAAATTAAATATCTATTTAGTAGATAATGAAAAAAAAAATGGGGCACGTATTAATTACTTAAAATAATCGTAACGTTTTAAAATAATCTACAAGTTAGACATTAAATAAAAATAAAAATGAGTCATCCACCCTATTTTTGCTAGCTGTAAAACTCATTTATGGCCGACGCTTATATTACCGATTTACACACAGTAGTAAATCAAGGCTAGACCTCACTTCATTTAATTAATTACAGAGTACATAGGTGGTATTTCTTTGAAACTGTTATTTTTACACGAAACAAAAATTTTATTGTTGTACTTTACGCAGTCCATTTGCACGTGGTTACGTTTTAATTTAGTGACGTGACAGTCACCACATTTAGTTCTCTGAGTGAACTAATTAAATCGTAGTTAATTCATGAGCTTTTTAGTGTCTCGCTTTGTCTGCCAAAGGGAATTTTAATTGGATTACAGAAATCAGCGTGTATATTTTAACCCATGTGGTACTCACGTCGTTTGTACAGAAGTAAATAACATCGTGGTTTTTATTCACTGTAGATAGTGATACATACATTGTACGTCATTTAGGTCTAGTTCACACTACGCTAGAACTTTAATGGAACTGCTCGCTACTTGACTAAATTGCATTAAATTCATTGAGGGAAATGGGCACTATCGTTTTTTTTTTTTTTTGTCCTCTAATAATATCTTTTGATTTATTTCGTTGCGGGATCCAAGATAGTCATTCATGTCCCAGCTGAGACGTGGACTTCAATGTTCCGGTGTTTTCATGGTTGTATCTAATTTAGTTCCTGGCTTACAGGAGTTGCAGCTATAAGGGTAAGGTTGAGGCGGGCTTGTCCCATAAAAAACGTAGTGCGAACAAGGCGTATTGTGAAATTAGTGCCATACACTAAACAATATATAATAATATAAATTGAAACACTTAGTAATACTTTGCCTAACCTATGATAGTCTAGATTAAGTGATATCTGCAGTAACGTAACGTTTGCGATCGCACCATCAACAAGACAGTCTATTATCAGAGAACAGAAATGAATCGTATCAAACACAACTCTTGTATTAACACCAATACACGTTCAATCCATGTTCAATAAATTATTATAGCAACGATTTACTTTCATATATCACTCAAACAGGTACATTTCACGTCTTTTCATAACATTTCATTTATCAAGAGAAAGTGATATGATTGTGTCTGAATTATTTATTACATGCGCTTGTTATATGAATTTTATGTCGAACAATAACAGTACAAGTGATTGTGAACAAGTCTATCATAAGAGAAAACTACTTGGAAACGGAAATTGACAATAATATATGGGGCTGTAGATGTATAGAGCTTTTCTATCAATTCATATAATTTTTTATGTAATAATTTCACTTGATATAATTCTGTTTAAACTAATTAATATTTACACATGGTTTTATTGGTGGTTATACACAGTCATACGCTTTCAGTTTTCAGCGAATTAAAATTATTTTTATGTCAAAATGAATTATACCGAAACACTTAAATTGAAGCAAATTATGACAACAAGTATTATGCGCAAAGAGTATATTTTTATATTAGATTGACTTGATATCTAGATCGATCGAAATCTAGTCTATTTGTATCATTTATTCCACTTTGACACCCACGATATGGTGGTAGTATTACAGATTATGTAAGAATTAACATAGTGTACGCACTGCTATAATACTTGTAATGAGGAATACTGGTTTGCCTTCACAAGTAAATCCACGGACATAAATACATTTTGTATATTAGTAGTGAAACATTATAGTCTGTCCATTTGTTTAGTTTCTCACGCTCTAAATAGTTAATTAATGGAATGATCCATTTTGGAATAAAACGGTTAATTGATAATGAAATTAGGAAAAATGTGTTTTGAGTCATGTTGGTTGCTGTTTGTTTGATTTTCTGATTATAAGGGTTTTGCTTATGGTGTCATCATCGTTATCAACAGTCTGCGACAATTCACAGCTGTCTTATGATATTGTCTTGTGTACCATATTATATGATTAACATTTTACGCAATGGCCAGTGCTATGTTATACCATTTTGCCGCGGCTGTCAACATTGTACAATTTTTTGCCTTACGAATATTTAACATAAATTAGATCTTGCAATATTTCTTCAATAAAATTAATATTCTCATAAAATCTAATTAATATGACCATCACTCATAATATTAACTATCGAGAGTCTTGTGTAACTATTTCTCTTCCAGGTTTGTGAACGTGGTTATCATAAAATTTAATTATGTGTAAAATTTAATACTTAATAATAATTACATTTTATAACGATACTTCATAAGCGTTTTAGTTCATTTCGTCTAATTTCATTAAAATTATAATTCCATTGACTTAATGTTATTTTGAAGCATTATACGAAGCATTAATACCTTCATCCATAAATCATAATCAAGTTCCAAATTAAACAAGTATTTAAGTCCTTTAGAATTATCAAATCGGGGCGGTCTCAGACTCCTAACGAATAACTTGATGCATAAAGGAAATATTACATGAAACAAATTAACATTCATAGCTTGTTCTCTATTACCATTATTGCAAAATTATCGTACAACCGTAGTATTTGCATAACTCTGTTAAATCGGATCTGTTCGTAGATTGCACACACCGTCATCCACTGCATAATTTTGATAATTTGTACCGCTTCGTGAATGTCAAAGATGTGGTCTCCGTATTTAGATCTGTTGGGAACTCGTTCAAATTAATTAGTTAGAATTCAAGGGCTTGCTGTGTGTTATTTGTGTCTATTTGCATTCCATTGTCCTGTTTCGTGGTGTTAGTATCAGAGCTGTTTGTTTGCTTTATGTAAAAAAATATTCAGGTACATTACCTTATTTTTAATGTAAATGTATCATTTCGTCAACACAATTATGAAATCTTTTTCTAGAGTTTGTAAGAATTTCTCATTTTTACTAAAATATTTTGTCTATACTTCTAAAGTGACTGACATCTACAATGCAAATGATTTGTGTTTTGTTATATTAATAGCTTATCAAGCAAAGCAAACATCATTTCAAAGCATTATTAACAAGGATTTAATTTAAATTATAATCAAAGTGTCCAATAAATCATGTTCTTGATAAAGGAACATTAAAGTCTGTCAGTTGTGGTCTCTGGCACAAGGCAACATGTTCGAATCCGTGTGGTGACATTGTTTAGACGGTAATTGGTAGCAGTCGCTTTTGTTATATTTATGAGGTCCATAATTGGAAACTATTGCCAATACTTCTGATTTCGTTTCTAGCATTGAAAGCAATCCGAACTATTTATTAGTAAGTGCTAGCTTGAATTATATTTTCTAAGTCTGTCTGATGGCAGTATGATGTCTCTCGAAACGATTTAGAGCGTTGTTTTCTTCTGTGTTAATTTTTATGATATTTTATGATGCATTGCCAAGTTTCATCATAAAAATTAACTTAGAATTCGAATTGGGTTCCGAGCAGATAGCAGTAATTTATTCCTTAATCGTGTGTCCTTAATCGTATTTTCTTGAAGTGTTTAATTCACAGTTTCCACTTTTGTTTCTAGTTCAACCATTTATCGAGCAACAACATTTACCTATTTATAGAGAAAAATTCCAAACCTCACAATAAAAGTCAACCTGTGAGTGTATTTCATTTTAAAATGTCTTCTTCAGCGTATAAAGCTAAGCCCATAAAGTTTAACAATGGCCCGTAATATTCCCGTCGCAACAAATGGCTAAAGTTCAATCCAAATTTTCCATACAATATAGAACCTAAAGTACTTGTTTAAAATCCTTTGCCTCGCTCGCAACCTCTGTGACTTCCGCGAACAACTCCATATTACAGAAACGTAAACATTCTTTAACAAATCAATGAGAGTAATGTGAACTAAGTTATAACCTCTTTACTGCAGAACTGAACAATTGTAATAAAAATAATGCTAAGCTTTGAACAGTGATTTAGAAGAAATTGTGATGATCTAATAAGGAAACTGTAATATTGGCGTATTTCTATTGCTGCTTTTTGTTCAATTAGTATTGGAAAAGTAGTAGTAGCAGTTTTGAAAAAGCAAAGAATAGAGGACACAATAATATAGACTACTCGATCAACGAGACGTTGATCAAATAGTCGCAAGTGCAACTGCCAAGCAAAATAATGGTATCGGGTTAGATTCCCTGGTCGGACAAAAGTGTTACTAGACTTTTTCTAAAATATCAGTAGTAGCACGGTTTCTGGAATTGTGCCAAGTATATGGCAATAGGTGACCCAGTGATATAAGGAATATTAACATTTCGTTATCTCTAGCACTGCTTTTCATAGTAATTTTTAGATTCAGAACTAATGAAAACAGAATGAACCAATATTTAATCGGTCTTTTTTTACATTTTGATGGCTCGAAGTTTGGCTGCTATATCACCTGATGGTAAGTGATAATGCGGCCTACGATGAAATATTTGTTTATTCGCAAACGAAACAAATCATGAATTTGATTAAACCTAATAAGGTGTAGATACAAGCAAACACGTAAAGGAAGGTTACGTTAATTCTCAAAAGGTACAAATACTTTGGCAGACAGATTTTTGTAATGAACACAGAACTAAAATTGGAATCAGCCAATAGCCAACCAATTACCAATTTACTTGAAACACATGCAATAGTAGTTGATTACGAAATTAGGGAAATGAATAAATACAGCAAGCAGCTGTAACACAAACTCTCCGCCGTTCATTGAAAGTCCATTTTTCAAAGATTAAAACTTTGCAGAAGCGACACGTCTTAAGTCACCGCACCATATTTGGTAGGAGAACATTGCAGTAGTTTTAATTATTCTTTACTTGAATACATACAGACGTTCCATTAAAAGTATTAATTTAGTTGTGGCATTCTTATCATCGATAAACAGTGTGTCCTGTCATCCTATGTGTTATACCCAGACTATTAACTTTACTACCCCTATTTCAAATTTCATCCCGATCCTTTTAGCCGTTTTGACGTGATTGAACATTCACACGACCACATAAACTCACAAACTTAAGTTGCGCGGAATATAAGGTCTACAATTGCATATCCAAATCGGACAACTATTCTATAGATTCGGTTATTACAGCTTTAGCTTCAGTGTACCCTCCAACCCTCATAACGTCCTCCATCACATAGGCATCAACGGCCGCATACTGTGCCACATCTCTTCCTTGAATCAATCTTTCCTCAAATACCGACGCAGGCGCATTGCATCCATATTTCAATCAAGCGCGATCTACCGACATGTATTTACACCACGTTTTAAAGCCAGCTCTATTTTGGACATGGACTGTACAATCCTCGGTCTTATTTGGGTTGTTTGTTTTCATATTGGGAAACGGTGATCTGTACCATTTATGTACTGCCGTGGGTTAACGTTATCAGATACTTCTTTTATTATTGTTTTGTTACATACCTACTGACTAATCTTCGTTAGCTATTATTATTAATATTTCATTCATCATGTCACGTTATTATGACAAGTATTATGGATCTAGTTTAGGTTAGACTTTATTTAAGACCTCGATTGTTTTCACTTTCATGGAATAGGAGGCAAACGATTTTAGACTGGTCACCTGATGGTAAATCAGCCACCTATGGACACTAGAATCTTAGAGGAGCAATAGGTGCGTTGCCGGCATTTAAAAAATGCTCTATGCTTTTCAGGTCTCCTAGTAGTAACATATAATCTCCTACATCATTAATGATAGAGAGATATAAATGAAATCCTCTATCATTAATGGATATTCTTCGTATTCTTGATTCATTTTACATTCACTATCGAATAAAACTTTCTGCACTGTACGGTACTGTTATTTCCACCATTAACGAGTATTACAACTGTTACAACATCGACATGTCCGTTGTTCAGACAATAAATCCTAGCATACGTAATCCTAAGAATCCATCAAATCTTGGTACTTATCACCCACTGGATACAGTTACAAACAGTTTATTTAAACTTGCAGTTACATATCAACCTACCCATTATCTATCAGAGGTATATAATAGATTTCCAGCTTTATTTCCATAGCGATAGAGTTGAAAACGCATTAAATAAATTTCGCAGATTGGTATACGATGATGTGCGGTCACCTGCAAACGATTAGCATGACAATAAATACTGCGATACTAAAGACAGTTAATGTAACGTTAGATAAGATAGCATTCTTTGCTTTACGATTTAGTTTACGGTTTATTTCCATGACAAAATTTCTGACTGGCTGGACTGAGGTCAAGTTTAACAAGTGAGTGCAAATCTGATCGAATTAATGTCATGAAGAGAATTGTTTTAGCCAATTGTTGTTTGAATGCAAAAGTTCACGTTTTTGGATGTAGATTATCAAAAAAACTTAAAGAATATATTGGAAGTTTTGATAATCAGGGTTAGCCTTTATCGTTATCATCATCATATCAGCCAAATGACGTCCACTGCTGAACATAGTCCATATACATCCTCCTCCAATGACTTCCAGATAGGCCGGTTGGAAGCGACCTGCATTCAGCGACTCCCTGCAACCTTAAGCTCCTTTGGTGGCTCAGTACGCTTTAGAAAAGAGACTAAGGCTTTGCCTTTCCATTTAAAAAATACATTACACCACACTTAAACATAATAAAATATCTGCAATTGCAATTCAAACTTTCTATACAACACAACAATAATAATTATTTAACCAATGAAAACCAGTCAGAATAACATAGAGAAGAATTGACGACAATACATGGAATGCATGTTAAATGTCCAACAAGCAATAATCTCACAGTACTAGTAAATTCATATAATGTTCATCGGTGTTTCAAAGATTTAGAGCCAGTATTAAACAGTTAATGACATGAATTGTCATGTTTATAACTCCGCAGCCATTAAACTTTCGTCTAAAGACATAATAATTAGATAATTAACAACACAGAGTATTCACGCGATGAAACAACTTAATTATGATGACGATGATGTAAGTGACTAAGGTGTTGTGTTACAAATTGATTTGCATTTCATACTAAAACATGTTTTATGGGTTAAACATTAAGAGCTAAAGTTTTGTCAAAGGTAAAGGCAACTAGGATCAATTCTTTTCACAGTTCTCACTAGTATTTCTTAGTTTTTATAAGGTCCGTTACGTTTTGTAACTAGCTCGGTTTGAGCTTTTGCTTCTTTTGTCTCTTAGCGTACCTATTTGTCATTCTGTGTATCATCATTCTAAGTCTCATTTATTAAGACTAGGTCTAAGTCATCATAATTATTTAGATACTTAATGAAGGACGAAATGGTCACATCAGCCTGCCAAATGACTTCAGACTAACCGATCTGTTCCCACAATTGAATGACATCTCCATCCACCACATGGATGCGCATTCCATGATACAAATTCTATTGTTGTACATATTGTTTCTAAGAACGGGAACGGTGCAATAAATCTAGCCACGACACATGTAATTAATGTTTATGTGTTTGTTGGTGGTCCAACGTTAATATAAATCTTATTCCAATGATGTAATAAATTATTTCTATCATTTATTACTGCGCCGATTTGGTTAGGATGGAAAACAGTGTGTCGGCCTGTCATTCCAAGGAAGTTTGTACGATGCGATTGTGGGTCATTCTCAGCTCAGTACATCTGATTTATTGATGGGGATATCGTGAGATTGATTGCATGATCCGTGAATCCAGAATGTGCGTATAGAATTAGCGAAGTTGTGGAATAATTTGGTGTACAGCGATATACTTATATTGTATGGGATAAAGAAAGAGACGATAAATCAGAAGAAAATAAGACAGCCAGCTTACATTAACAGGAATATTTTTTATGAATAAATTGTTCTGCAAAGGTTTTGCATAAGCACCCAATAAGGAATTTACAATTCATGAACCTGCATACCGAACTGACAGACTCCTGATCACGGAAGCACGTTTCCCTGTTGCAGTGTGAATTCAAAACATAAACAGATTACGAAATCAATAAATCATTGACAGCCATTGCCGGATACGATCATAATATCTAACATATGTTATTAAATAAATATCACGCAAATGCAATACGTGGATAGCATGGACATTGTTTTGATGAAGTTATTCACTAACCAGCTGGTAATAATTCATTGAAAGGTTAAAGTGATTTTGTGCTAATAAATCTCAAGCTGGACGCTAATGCAATATTAAGTACGGAAAAGATTTACTAGGACCTTTTAATATTTTGAGATAATGTTTAATGATAGCACCTTGTTAATTAAATTAATCGAGAAATAAATCACTGAATTGATCTAATGCTTTGAATTTTAGATAGAGATAGAAATGAATGTACATTATTCCAAATGGGTGAATACCCAGTCAGAATTTCCCTGCTCACAATTCTCACCATTCAACTTGACTCGATGTTTGTATAACGACTAATCTCAAATGAAGTAATTTTGAAATCAACCAAATTAATAAAATTAATTTTATTGATACAAATAAAAATAAATTTGACTTTAAAAGTTACATTTTAGTCCCAAATATTCAAAGTGAAGATTAAGAAAATGCAAATGTTCTGTATTAAGATCTTGAAGTGCAAGTTGTTTATTTTAATGACGATCATAAAATATTTAAGAATTTCGTAATAGATTTAGAACTCTAAGTCATTGACATTGATCCTATTATTGTAACAAATCATGGTTTCACAAATGTGAAGATTATTGAAACTTGTAACGGACGAGTTGTTAAACTTGACACGTGTAGATAAAATACAATATTCAGATTTGACGTGAGAGAATAAAGTTGACTTATGGATGTTGTTATGGTGAAGCATAAACAAAGGGTTTTGAGAAATTGAACATTCCAATAACTTTAAAATATGGGCTAGCTGTGTAGACGTTGAAGAGATAAACATCATTCCCCAATGGGTAGTGAAAGAGAGGGCAGTGTGTGAGTTTCTAGAATCTATCATTTGCCAGTTTTTTATTTTGTATTCTACGAAGAAAAAAATGAAGTTCTTTTACCAATATTATGATTAGTATGGCAGTCTATAACTTCGAAACCATGTACTTTAAAGGCTTGGTCTACACAAAGAAAGGTATGTATATGTCCATCATCTGCAGTATCTTGTCCAAGCTCTTTGTTTGGACTCGCTTAGTTCCGCTCGCCTCTTAATGGTTTTACTGAAAGACGTGTTTACTAACAGGTAAGAAGTTGCTAACGGATCACTGCATATTGTCTTCACGTATAGTTTTATCAATAGCTAAAAGTTTTGCTGTTAGGTAGATATTCATGTTATTAACAGTTTTTGCATATCCAATTTAATTCTAATGTTTTTTACTTTAAAATGTTGCCCACATTTGTCTCTGTGATTTATTTATGACACTCATCAAGTACAGGTCCAACAAAACTAATTCTATGTTTCTAAATAATGTAATACTGATAAAATCTAATTCTAAATCGAGTATTCTTTCGTAAATGAAAAGAAAATAACACAACTATGCAATGTTACCACCTAAATCTGTTTCCCAATTAAGTGTATGATATTGGATTAACGGTAAACTTATCAGAATGCCACATCTGTTCCCAAGTTCTAAATACCGCTCGGTATTTAATCGTCTTCCATTTTAATTGCTACTTAAAGAACTCTCTAACTAATCGATCTTCACCACGTTCCATGTTCCTTTTCGTAAACATTATGAAACATTTCCATTGACACCTCTCTTCTGGTATCTCCATCATCATCATTATTAGCTTCTATTTCAACGCCACTAGGTTTATTATCGTTTGCTTCATCATTGGTGCTAGTGTTATGAAATTTATTAGTTAATATTGACTGTGTTAAATCTCTTAATCAAATTGAACTCGAATCAGTCATGACTCTGTGCTTCGGTATTTGTTCTTATGATGATGGTGTGTGCGTAGTGTCAATATGGGCATTTTCTTACATAATGGATTTCTGAATTTCTATCGTATAAAAATTAGCACTTGTATGGAGTCTATTGTTTAGATTTTAGATGAATCGGGTGGTCGTAACTGTGAATTGTATAAAGTTCAATTTCGTAAGGCTTTCAAAACATATATTATTGGTGAATTTGGTAAGCGTCACACTTAGAAATGAATATTAAATTTTGTTTAACACAACACTTAATTTAAAATTCTCAGTATCCTCAATTATGGGAAATGGCAAATGGATGTGAGATATTCTTAACCGTGTTATTGTTTTCTCCTGTTTACAACTCCAAACAAACTTTCCCTGGGTCTAGCAGTGACCTAGAAAATTTCCTGGTCATCACATCACATTAAACTGTCTTTCTTAGCATTTTGTTACTGCCTTGTTCGTAAAGTATCGTACGTATAGTAAAATTTTAAGTTTTAGTGCGTTTCATCTCAGTAAATAGGAATTCTATATTGGAATACTTGGCTTAAACTGTATTATTTTAGGATGTTAGCAACCAAATTGAGGAACTTTTTCTTCGAATATTGTGACTGTATGTGAGGTCTACGAGGAAATTGCGACACTTTGCAAAGCAAGCCCGCAATTATATAGTCAAACACCATTACTTTTAAAACTTCAATACATGTACCTTGACTTTGAAGCATCTTACATTAATAGAGTGCAAAACATTTCTTACTATAGATAGTAAAATCGTGGAACATTGGAACGTATCTTTCATCGGAATAGAGATACAAACGTATAAATCAAGCGAGATGTGTGAGTAAACAAAATGAATCTGCTTACCCATTGAATATTACGCTTCCCACTAATCCTACACTTCCATGAATGAACCTTAGAACTCGCGAAAACGACATGAAACGAAGGAGGCCATGTTTTTATACACAAACAAATTTAAAGCTAGTTGCACACGTGTGGGATAAAAATAAACCTGGGTTAGTAGTTGTATCTACCAATTACTAAAATGACAAATTCAATATTGACTGCACGGTTAGTGCGGTGGCTGGGCAACTGGCTGCCGCGCATAGCGGGTGTTCCCGCACGGAGATTCTTGGTGTGATCCACAAATTGTTGTTTCGGGTCTGGGTGTCATGTGTATGTGAACTTGTATGTTTGTAAACGCACCCACGACACAGGAGAAAATCCTAGTGAGGGGCAACGTTTTTTTAAAAAAGAAAAATAAAGAAAATAATATTATAAACTATTAAAATAAAATAGGGTTTAAAATATTTTATTTTACTGTCACTATCTATTACCGCAACCAATACTGAAGCTATAAAAATATTGCAAGCCCAACGAAATCACGAGCTCACGGCACTAAAATACTCCTTCATTCAAATAATACTTAAATAGCTATAAAGTGCAATAAAAGGATAAACAAATATCAAATTCCCAACACACGTTGGAGTTATATCCTCTTTTACGAGTTGCCTGCATGATACCTAATCCCGGACTTCAGACTTCAGTGTAGACTAGTCTTTATAACGGGAACATTTTGATTCATTTCTTTTGATCCCGTCACGCAGTGCGAATGTACATATTTTTAATAGATTTTAAATTCTATTACAAAGAGTATAAAGTATAAAATCTTGAATTGTATAAAGCTTCAATGTGCTGCCGTCTTTGCTAAAGTAAATTAATTAATCAATCTCAAAGAAATTGTGAGATCTTTTCTAAATTATATCAGAAGACGTAAGAAAATAGTGATAATTTATTATGTTATCGGCTTACTCACGTAACTGTTTGACGAGGAACTCGACTAGTTTCAAGCAAAGCTAGAGGCTCATATTCATGAGCAGCATTCCGCTATACACGACGCGGCGATGGTCTCATGAAAGTTATAATAAATTTAAAATAGTGATAAGCTGGTAAACGGTTCTCTGAAGTATATAAACAGTTTAAGTATGTAGTATATAAAGGTATTTTTAATCCGCAAACGAATGTAAATCATTTTTATAGATATAGGTATACGCCATTTTATTCAATGTTAATTTTCTATATTAATATTTTATGTTTTTTTATGAAACGGACGATTGAGTTGTTACTTTATTTTATTGGTATTTGTCTTAATTAAGTATAATGATAAATCACCTATACATAGGTATAATAATATAAAACTGTCAGATTATAACTACATAAACGTGTTTTTTTAGATTGATTAATGGACAATTTTGTATTAGTTCGTTAGTTTTGCTAATATTTGTCATTACATTGGCGATGAGATTAACTTTATAGCTAAGATTAGCTAATAAGCATCCCGAACTCATTTGGTACCCGTCAAACAGTTACGTTAGTAAGCCGATAACATAATAATTAACCTTAAAATACAGCCCAAGAAGCAATCAAAACAATATATCGACACCAGCAATTTATACTACGTTAACTCCAAAAAGCGTACTTTACAGTAGAGGCGTTTAAAGGGAAAAACGTGATAACTTTTACATTAATTAAGATACTTTTTTGAAATTTGGTATGCTTAATATTTAATTTAGGTCATTGTAATATCTCATATTTATATTTCCTTAATTATTTTTATTTTTTTGATTTAGCGCAAGTTAGCCGTATATAAACTAATTCATCAAAAAAATTTTACAATTATACACGTTAACTTATGTTAGCGTAGTACTAGTACGGGAGGTCGTAGTGCATGCATCAATCATCTGAAGCATATAATATATTTATAAAGAACATGTACTTACGGCAAAAAAATAGTCAACGTACCATTAATAAACTACTTAATACGTTAACACATAAGTATTTACTATGTAAAAGTTGCTAAGTACGTTCAGTTTACTAACGAACAAGTATACACACGATACACTAAACTACGCTAACTATGAGTGTAGTGCAGTGTTGCACGGACTTTGACCATTTCTGATCCCCGCGCACACTCCGCTAATAATAGTTGGCGTAATATAAATCTGATTTCAAAAAGTACCTACTTAGCGTTTTATAAGATTTGTAACTTTCTTATTTTTACATATTTCTTCTCAATTTTTTTATGACGTATGTAAAAACACATTTTAAGCAACTTGGCATAAAAAAACGTTTTTGCCAAATTTCGAGTTAGCGTAGTATAAATTGCTGGTGTCGATATTATTCACTAAAACCCAAGATCAGCTCAATCTAAACTAGTAAAGTTACTATCATCCTAAATTAGAATGTAAGTCACTACTTAAGCATTGAACACTAAGTTATTAGCTAAAGCACTAAGCACAGTAAGCACGCCACCCACGAGAGAGTCTAAATCTAACTACAAAACGAACCCTTCACCGGTCTTCGATCTATTTTAAATGAATCATTCACTCACTCAATCTGGATTTTGTTTACCGTCTGTGTAATACGAGGAGATACAAGTAACTTTACTTGAAATAAAATAGTATTCAGTATATCTAGGTACATACGTAGGTATATTTTCAAATCTTAAAAAAAGGATCCGCCTTCAAAGGTTAATCGCAAAACTCCATTTTTTATCGGGTAATATACCTAAAACCTTCTTTAAGAGAAGGTTTTAGGTAAAAAAAATCTGTCTGAAAAAAATCTATGCTGAAATGAAAATACATGCGTACCTGTCAATCGGAGAACCTCCTTTTTTTGAAGTCGGTTTAAAATTATGTGTGTCCTCATAATAAGTAGTGAACTTGGGTATACCTGAAATACTATATAGGAAAGTTTTTAATTTAGAAACCTTTTGCAAAATTGTATCATATAAAATAGAAGTTGTTAATGAACTCTACGATTCCTTATACAAATACTAAACAACGCACTTACAACCTGGTAACACCGTTATAATCTCCGACACCCACGGTAAGTCGGTGGTGGTCTATTTATATCGACCACACAAACATAGGGACAGACGGACAGACAGGCCGCTACTAACGTATCTATTACACACCGCGTGTCGATTGTCTTGTAGACATAACAAGTGCTACTGGGAATATTTGTGATACAGATATGGATAGGAGTGGTCCAAATTATGGGAAAGTCCCAGGTTTAGATGTGGCGGTTTTTTTTGTGAGAGTTGCTGTCGGGTTATGACAATTTTTATTTTAATGTCCGTCTTGTAAATACTATTAATTTTACTATTATTCATCATCATCATCAGCCGAGAGACCTACACTGATGAACAAAGGTCTCCCCCTTAGTCTTACTATTATTATTAATTTATAATGCTATTTGATTAAAAATAGCACCATAGCACTGATTATTTTGTTTGAAGTTTTATTGTATGCATGGCTTTTTTTTTTTTTTTTTTTTTTCAGGGTGGAAAATCATCCAAAATTATATCATATAGAATAGAAGTTGTTAATGAACTCTACGATTCCTTATACAAATACTAAACAACGCACTTACCACCTGGTAACACCGTTATAATCTCCGACACCCACGGTAAGTCGGTGGTGGTCTATTTATATCGACCACACAAACATAGGGACAGACGGACAGGCCGCTACAAACGTATCTATTACACACCGCGTGTCGATTGTCTTGTAGACATAACAAGTGCTACTGGGAATATTTGTGATACAGATATGGATAGGAATGGTCCAAATTATGGGAAAGCCTCTGGTTTAGATGTGGCGGTTTTTTTTGTGAGAGTAATTTTTATTTTAATGTCCGTCTTGCAACTTTTTTTTTTATATTACACACGTATTTTTTAATGTCTATTGATTTTATTCTCTCGATTTAACCCACTAGCTATTTGATTCGATTACTAATAGCACCGTAGCACTGAGTATTTTGTTTGATGTTTTAGTGTATGGCTATCTATGTACCTTTTAAAAAGTACACATAATACACCTTATATGCTTTTTTTAAATCGTTACAAAAAAAATCTCTTTACATAGACGTTTAGTTTTATTTGTTTTAAATTACCACCACACGGTAGCAATTAAAAGAGCAATAATATTTATTTAGTGACACAAGAAAGTAAGTCAGACTAAAGATTCCCACACGTTATTTGTCAAAACAGCTATAAATAACAGTTTCAATAATCCCAATAGTAAATCGATCAACGGAAGCCATAAAGTGCTGTATAAACACGCCTTTATTTGACGCACCGTTGACAGTTTATCAAAAACCAAACCACATTTGCAGTTTTCAAAATATACTGTCTAGTAAAAATGAACCTTATGACTTCAACATAGAGGATAGTGTCGTTAAAGAACATTTTCCACAACTGCAAAAAGAAGTTGATAGTAAAATATCAAGTAGGGATAATCCTGCTTAGATCTGATAATAAAATGGTATTATACTGGTACTGATTTGAAGTAGGTCGTAGAATTAGCATGTTTGAGACAAAATCTTGTTAAATACTTCGTGAATTATGGTAAGTATGAGGTGAGGTGAGTCGCAGATTTTGAGAGGCTTAGCGCCTTGTTGGCCTTAGGGCCAGTCTAAGCTGCAAGCATTAGGAACAAAGTGCGATAAACGTTTAACAGTCTAAAACTGGCCATTCTTCGGTCTGCCTTTGCTCCAAGTAACGTAAGCATTACAGCAATAGGTTTTATGCCTTCATTCTTCCTTATTTTACCTAATGGTCCCTTTTCTTCCTCACACAATCCATCTCTCAGTTAATCATCCAGTTTCGAACTTCCTCCATCTATTGCTCTCTCACAATTCACAAGTTCGACATCTTCATCAGACTCAAGTACAGGAAGATATTCTGAAGAATTCTAGTTTACGACATGCCATTATTTCTTATGTTGTATTCACATGAATATGAACCTAAGTGCTATACCTAATAAATTAACTTTATATAGCCGTCAAGAAGACTACAATAGACGAGAGTACTAGAAAACCGACTGTAGATTATGGTTATAACGTTCATAATGGAATTGTCAAGTAAATGCAAAGATTCGAAGATGACATACTACATGGAGCCAAAATAATGTTCAACAACATAAGAAGTGTTTAGTGTACTCCACTGCTAATGACGTAAAGACTTCTCTTAAGTGTGCAGTCGTTAAACAGTAAGTTATGTCTCATCTTGTCACGGAGAGCTATTGCTGTAAATCACTTGATGTAGCCTTCACAGCTTTCGGTTGTTTGCATGCACATGTAACGTATGGCTGTTTGTGTATCTTCTGCACTAACTTGAGATCCCTGAGTGCACTAGAAACAAGAGTTATTTTTAAAAGTAGTTCCATTGTACGCCACATCCAATTCTATCTTTAATATTTTTACGTGTAACCATCGCACCATCCATCAAATTCACTACGAGTAATCTATCAAATTCATCGCACGCTTTAACTGCAATGAAAACCAACAAAGTTTTCACTTTATAATTTATCGAATAAGGAATCAATGTTGCAGCTCTAACACATCAAAGCCGTGCATCGAGACCAATACAGAATCGATTCAAATCGATTAATCAATTCTCGATACACGTACGAAAACAATTTGCAAAACTGAGTTCAATTCGCGCCATCCCGTTGTAAAGCACACGAGACGGAATGACGAATTGTAAAAGGAAAGGCACGGTTTAAATCGTCGTTTAATGTGCAATTTGTATGACTGGTCGCTTTGAAATGAGCCAACACTTTGTGCGGATCCAGCGTCGGAGTCCACTCGCGTAAACTTTAGCAAACATTACTTTGCTATTGGCAAACTGCATTGCTAGGCAAATTGAATGATAAGTATAGGGTTATAAGACTCAAATTTTATTGGTCTATGACGAATGGCCGGTGAAATTAAGTTGGTAGTTGTACAAAGTTGGCGCCACGAGCACCGCGAGGCGTTGCATGCAACGAGCGCTCATCGACGGCTAAACGGTTCTAATCGAATGATCTTTATGACATGCGATGACACGAAATGACACGCGGATGTAATTCAATAGTCTTCATATTAAGTACTCTTGAGTATTGATAAATAAGTAATCAATGTGACGTGGAGGTGTCTCGATGAGCTGCAGTTTGGTACTGAGGATGGAATACTTTGTTGCTGTTGATATAAGCTCTAATAGGTTTGGTACGATTTAATTGCAGAGATATCCGGGTTTCTTAGGACAGGCTGCCATTCTGTAAGCTCTTGGAATAAATTATAACATTGTTATGTAAGACTGGCTCTTTGTATTTAGGTTAGGTAATTTTTTATTTCTTAGAAATGGTTTTGTAATCTGGAACGTTGTGTTAAGTCCCGTCTTATAGTTGCAAGCCTATTGTTATACACCTCAATAACAGTTACTAGTTTCACCACAGGCATTACTGTTCAAATTACGAGTAGCAGTGAATTTGTTTTTCGAATCTTATCCTATTAAGATTGTAAAAGCGAAAGTTTGTATGTTTGTTTCCTACTCCTTCACGTCAAACGGCAGAAGGGGTTTAGATGAAATTTGAAACAGGAGTAAATTATGATTTGGAATTACACATAGGCTTTTTATCACACGGGAACGCGGGTGAAGCCGCTGGCAGACACTAGTACCTCATACATCGACAATACAAACTAGTAGTAATTCATTTCATAATACCTATTCGAAGGGATCCTAACGAGCTAGTCGTTGGAGTTTATCTTAACAATCCAGAATGATTGCTTCATCTAAAACTAATGCGATAGTCGTGTCTCCAACTGATACCCTAACTTTATTGACATCGCTGCAGACCTCTCGTTAGCTCGCATTTAATTTATACCACTGTTTCAGACATTCTACAACTTTAGTACAATCTAATGGACTTACATGTCTATTACTCATTTAAAAGTTAGAACGTAGAAGGCATGCTGAACCGCACACCCATCTTTGATCTATCTGATCTACCAAAGGATGTTCACTATTAAAGAAATCATGTACTTTTCTTTGTCGATAGGGCCTCCATTTCCGATAATTTTCTACTTCAGAGAACCCGCTTTACAGGCCACAAAATACAGTTTTCTTTATCGCCATTAGACACATAAGTCATTCATATTTTATAATCCATCAAAACTGTGCCACTTCACAGTTCTAATTGAGATTTTAAGTGCCACGCTAACTAGAACTTTCTAGATCAAATAATAAAGTGTTATTTTAACTGTAGGAAAACGTTATTATTTCAGATTCTAACTGTCTAACAGTATAAAATTATGGTTAGATTTCTACTTTCTGTATCTACCTATCAGTCTTAATTTAATTTTCTTGATGCAGAACTTTTATGATTGATGTTTCTAATTAGTTATTTATTTAATGGTTGCGTATTAATTCGTTTCATCTGTCCGGATCGTGATTATTTTCTCGCCTAATAAAGGTGAATTTACAGCTCCTTGTATTTGCTTTCCAAATATTGCAGTATTTTGTCTAGATCTTGTTTGATATTGAACATCTTAAAAAGACAGAATATAAGGTTTTTATTTGGAGAATCCGTAATTTGAAATTCATCTTCATGAGTCTTCATCCTCCCTTTTTTTTTTTTTTTTTTTTTATGGAATAGGAGGCAAACGAGCAAACGAGTCACCTGATGGTAAGCGATCAGCGCCGCCCATGGACACCCCTTCCTATCAGTTTCCTCATTTAATCAAGAGGTGTGAGTGTGACTAAAGAAAGCTGTGAATTATGTACTGTCTAGAAGACATTATTTACTTCATATCATGGGAATCATAACACATATCACTGCATCGTAGAAATCATCGAGTGATAGCGAAACATCACGGTTGTTGTAGAGCTTGTGAAAGAATTTGGTTACTTTGCCAGTGAGACAAGGAATTCAAGATAAATTAGTTTTTAATGAATCGGTAAGTGTTTCATCCAGATTTTTGGTTGTGTTCAAGCAAGTAAATTAGATACTTGAGTTAGTAACTTAGCAACGTCTAAAGATTTGACAGTGATAATAAGACTGGAGATCTACTTAGTACTTTACTAGTGTACTTAGAGACATTTAATAATTGCTTAAACTATTCCTTAGTAACGATTTTGTTCTGAAAACAAATGCTAAGGACTGGGTTAAGTAACCATTAAAGGACTCTAAGTACGGTGGTTAGTCTCTCATTGACAACCTTCCTTAATTTCCCACATCAACAAACAAGACACATGTCAAAGCGGTATTTAGATCATCTGCAAACTGAGCTATTGAGCGGAGCGTGCCGACTTGTGGTGGTCCAATATTGACACGGCAATCGGCGCGACCAGTCGCATACATATTGCAATAATACAGCGTACGTCTAGCCGCCCCGCGACGCTTTATTTGCTCGTCCGCACGTGTATCGCATGCCTTATTTTTTATTTAATAGATTTATTTGATTGTTGCTTTTCGTTGTTTATTGATCGTAAAAGTCGATTATTGTGGTTTTTGTATAATAGTTGCCGCTGTAGCCGAGGCTTTGTTGATATTTAGTCATTCTGTACTTGATGTGCTCGTCCGGAGTGCGTTATATCATAGGAACCAATATTATAGGTATTTGTATAGTTTTAACGATCACATGCATGTTTAATTTATGACGGTTTACTGAACTACGGTTATTACTCATGTTCTCAAGTCGGAGTGAAGTTATTGCGAAGCTTGAGAACTTTGTCTCCGTGTGACTGGCGTGGCGGCGCTTATGACTCGATTTGTCCGTGTCCCGCAGTAGATGAGGCGCAAATTGACCGGTTAATACGTGTTTCACGTTACACTTCACCTTAGTTATTGGGCTATGGTTACCACAACACGACAATTATATAACATAGTAAGATATATTAGCTTTTTTATCTGTATTAATAGTATTTAAGACTTTATAGACCAACCAGGTAGTAATGTTTTAGAATTTTTCTTCCTTTCATGAATACTATTGAAGGAATCAAATTACTAAGACCGTCTCATGAATGTATTACCAAGCCAGTAGTACAACAAGTAGGTAAGCAGAATAAAATGCAAGTTTTACACGAGTTTGTTTCCGCACAAGATAACTATTTTACTGCTAATTACTAGACTGTAGACGACTGCTTAATGAGAATACTTGGCTGAGGTTGATAGAATAGAAAAGTTTATTTTCATAAACAGCGTAACCATTTTATTTCCTTCCACTTACTGGTTGCCCAACCACTGCGCTAAGAGTGGAGTTAAGACTTAAGTTTAGTAGTCAAATTAAATTATTCAGGTATGATGCTATTGTTTTACAAATTTTATGACATAGGATGGTAAACGAACAAACAGATCACCTGATGGTACTTAAGCTATCGGCCCCGTCTATAGACACTCGCAACATTAAAATTGAACCCAGTCTTTACCGATGGTTTTCGATAAGGAATAGTTTAGGGAATAATTAAATGTCTCTAAGTGCGGCATTAATACGTCTTTTAGGGGATCGGAGATCGCCATTTACCATCATCCAGACAAAATTGCAGTCTTCTAGCTATATTACGGAATATACGTACGAGTAGGTACACGATAAAGTATCTGTGCATATAGGTAAATTAGATAAAGGACCAGCCCTAGCCATGTTAGCGGGGAAACTGTACAGTGTACATGACAATAAAGCATTAAAGTTTAGTGGACACACATGGCGCCGACACGACGGCAACCAAACCTCCAAATACATGAATATTGTACACGTATTACATGTTTATCTCATAAACTAGATAACAGGTAATGTAATTTGAGTGCCTACTAATAATTTGAACGAGGATTAATTATAGTATTGAAAGGAACTCAAGACCTAGGTAGGTACTAAAATTAACAAACATAGACCTCAATGGTCGTCAGCACCATCCTCTAAAGTGTCAGTAATTGCACTGAAGTGCAAGTCGCCTACCAACTTTGGCAATTAGATCCAATCCAATTCCAAATATCATATTGCTGTTTATATTATAACTTTTGTGAGACTACAAATTAATTGTTTTAAATGTTTTTTCGGCTTACTCACGTACATAACTGTTTGCCGAGGAACTCGTCTAGTTTTAAGCCCTGCTAGAGGCTCATATTCATGAGCAGCATTCGGTGACACAAGACGCGGTGACTGTCTATATCATATTGCTTACTAGCATAGACAATGGTTTTTTTGATATCCAATAACAGTTATTTTTTTGCTTAAATAAGTTTGGGTTTTCTGATTAGCTAATATTTTGTTTTTGTTTTCAGATTAAATCGGAGCTGAAATGAAGGACAGGATAGGTATGTAACTTGTAAGTAATAGTAAATTGTCTATTGTAAACCCGGAGCGGCGGAGTGCCTAGCTTTTTATCGGGGCTCCGGGTCGAAAAGCAGGAGTAGGAATCGGGTGGTTTTTAGTCAGTAACGGTCTGACACTTTCTTTAGCCTCGCCCAAAACTGGAAAACTACTTTTCTAATTTTATCACTTTAATTACAAATGTTGCTAATTATTTGATAATAACTCAGTATTTATGGTAATAAACCATTAATTAATACTTCCGAAGTTTAATTAGATAACGACAGACGAATATGTCAAAGCTGCATTTATAATTGCGTACATACATCAATTAAAGTAATTAATTATACTTACCCAGCCTTATTAGTCAATAGTAATAAATGTTACTGCCAAACAAATGTGCTGTTGACTGGTAGAGAATATCATTCGGTATTAAGAGTGCTTTTCCACCAGAGATGTGCTACGAAGATATAATAGCTAAGCTGTAAAACTATGTGACCGTTTCCACTGATACTTAGCTATGTAACTTTGCGAGGAAGATGCTCAGCTCGAGTATGCAATGTATTGATAGTAGGGAAGCCATCCATAGCACGCATATTGCCATATAAAAAAAGTAGCTTATTGATACTTTGTTAATTGAACATGACTCTAAGGGCTATTTGGCTCAATTGCCGAAAATATTCTATGACTTTGACCTTTTCTCTGAACTTTACTTCTCGAAAGTGCAGTAAGTCCATCAATCAACGTCACTTCACCAAACTAGAGCACGTCTTACTAAGAATTTATTATTTATAATCATCATTGACTTGACTTAACTTTGTCATCATAATAAATCTGGGGGCACGGTAGTGCCCCCGCCAAGACGAGCCAAGCGAAGCGCAAGCGCAAGGGCACTACCTACCTTTTCTCGAAGCGCTTCGTCGTATTTTTGAACCTTCATAACTTGAGTTTGGGTTATACCAGATAAACAAAATTTTCAGGATATAATGTCAGTGGTAGACTTAATAAACCTCTAAAGTTTCAATTGCATAGCTCTTATACTTTAGATTTTATTGATATCTAAAATACCCCGATTTCGTCACTCACTCACTCACTCACTCACTCACTCACTCACTCACTCACTGATGATCAACAAAATTCTTAAGGTACTTCCTGAAGTCCTAGAAAACTGAAATTTGGTATGTAAGCTAGTATTAGTACCCAAACAACAAAAAAATCCTAAAACTTGGAACTTTTACCCCCAACCCCTTAAACTAGGGGGTGAAAGTTTGTTCGAGACTTCCGCAACTTTTGGCGCTAGAGGTCTGAATGCGGCCGCGGAGGGGTAAAAATCTGAAATAGGGAAACTTAATTCCCTATTTCCTGCTTGAGATCTGAAAATTGGCGTGTATAGTATTGGTGTGTAAAGTACATAGAACACAAACTTTTCATCAAATCAAAACATTATCCTACCCATAAGTACTTAGATATGAATAATATTACTACACTTCACTTCGGTAAGTGTTTATTAATCAACCTATACTTTTGAACATAAGCATCGTAAGTATAGTATGCGCCAACGCCCGCCGCCTGCCCCCTCGTCCCCGCGCAGTAGCTAAAAATAATCGGCCCGTCAGCGAGCGCGGCACCCGAACGCGGGCAGACGCGCGAGGGCAGACGTCGTTGACGGTTGTCTCGTTGAATGAAAAATTTTCGGAATATTTCGGTGATTTAAAAGTTTGCTATCGCGGAGAAAAAAACCATTTGCCTAATATTTAATTGTTAGTAGTTTAGTAGGTAAAGGTTTAGATACTAGTGTTTTAATTTTCATTGATAAAAAGAGTATTAGGATTACGTTTGCAATTTTCTTATAAATTTAGTAGTTTAGTAGGTGAAGGTTTAGTTAGGTACTAGTGTTTTAATTTTCATTGATAAAAAGTATTAGCATTACGTTTGCAATTTTCTCACAAATTTAATTAAGAAATTCAAAGATTGAATAAGTAGGTATTTGCAATTAAGTAGTATAGGTTAGTAGGTATAATATGTTTATAGTTGTTTATGTAGGTACGACTTAGTGAGAATAATTTGATACGTAGGTCATTGTTTAATTTTCATTGTTAATAGGTTTAACTTAAGTAGTTTAGGATTACGTACGGTTTGAATATTGTATAGTAGGTAGAAAATTACGATATTGATAGTTGTTAATCTAGTGTTAAAAATAATTTTGTGTAGGTATTTTAGAACTAGGTTTAATAGGCTTATCTACAGGTACCTATACCGCTCATTTCATTGACACTTGTCCAGTAGGTAGGTAAACCTACAAAAAGAAATGAAATCCCACAAAAACATTTCATGTTAAATGTTGCCAAGACGAGACCATATAGCTCGCACTGTCAAAAAGTAATCAGATCCCGTGTAGAGCCAAGTTTCTAACCCTACATGCCCAGACCTAAATCGATAAGCCCTAATTTCACACTCAAGTTACGGGGAAATTCTACAGCCATAGCTCGTACTGCGTAGTTCATAGCGCGTAGCAGAGTTATGAACTACGCAGTACGAGCTATGGCTGTAGAATTTCCCCGTAACTTGAGTGTGAAATTAGGGCTTATCGATTTAGGTCTGGGCATGTAGGGTTAGAAACTTGGCTCTACACGGGATCTGATTACTTTTTGACAGTGCGAGCTATATGGTCTCGTCTTGGCAACATTTAACATGAAATGTTTTTGTGGGATAGTAAGTACATCGTATGTCGAATACAAGAGAGCTTTAACTTCGGGATTGAAATGGCAAGGTGGCATTAAATTCCAAACTATGTTTTTCAATCAAAATTTCAAAGCTCGACATTGTATTAAAAATATCTCGTGTAAAATGTACTATGTATAATAATTATTTATTCAGAACAGTATAGTCGTCTTACAAAACGTAAATATACCTATTAGTTATTCGTTTAAAAATGATTTCATGAATAATCCTATGAGAATTTGTTATAACCATTTATATTTATAACAACTTGTTGTGTGGGCCTCTGGATTTATTTAATCTGTAGATATTTAACATAATTTTAGAAACAAAGCGAAACGATGGAATAAATAATTTGCCATTTATCCCCTGTTTTTAAATCGTGTAATATATTAAATTCATATCTCATTACATGACAGGATTTTTGATACACTTTAATCCGGGTGCGATAACTTTTTTTACAGAATTACCTCATAATTTTATTACAGCCGACTGCCAGACGAATTAAAGTGCTATTTTCCACTAGAAACAACATTGATATGTTATTTATTTCGGTTAATCACCGGCGCGGGCGTCCCTACGGGCTACAATGACAAACGTTCACCTTTGATCGTGGGTTACTCGGGTGATATACGAGCGATAATAGCTGTTAGGTTAGGTATATTTAAAGCCGTTTATCCAATAAAATAGAGAAGGGCTAGACTTTTTATTGGATCAATTCTGTACGTTTATATCGTTGTTTTTTAATTTGTAAAAAAATAAATGTCTCAAGCGCACGCCATGGTTTCAAGTTCTTAAATGTTATGCTGGGTTAACTAAGCTTTATCGGTAGGAGTATAGTAGCATTGTGTAGCATTACGTATCGATGGTAGCAATATGTACGTTACGTGGTGGTAGACATCGACAATATGTAAAAAGAAGTTTAACTGTGTCTTTGGTATTTACGTTTGTAGCCAGCACAGTTACCGGAGCTGCCGACTGCTCCAGAGCTTTGGATTACTTGCAGTTTTACCGGTACTCTCGCTCGAAACGCAGGAGTAGGAACGGTGTGGTATTTAGTCAGTAACAGTCTGACATTCTCTCTCGCCTGGCGTCGCCTTGGGAAAAGTTTCGTCCCGTCCGTTAAGTATTTTCCCCTTGAAAAAGCCAGAACACCATGACGTATTCACCGCCCACATTCAGATTTCTTTAGTGAGTTATCGTATAGTTACATAAAAAATCTGTTACTATTAGCAACAATCGAGACACAATAAATTAAAAGAAAACTAGGTTTAGGTAAGGCCCACTCACGTGAACTATAGAAGAGAAGCTCAAATGTTCATGAGAGACATGTGTCAGGCAGTCTCTATATTTTTAGTTAAGAAAATATAAATCTTAAATTAATAGGACGAGACTTCTTGTCTTACCTACGACAGCCATAAATACTGGTATTTTGTTTGCGGTCGAATTTATCCGGTAGTCTAGACAAGTCGTAAAAATTTAATATCCACAACAACTATAAAACGAAACTGTTAAGAAAATCGTTACAATTCTTACTATTTTGCGTGATTGCTCTATTTTGCAAAATGTAGGTATACGAGTAACAACTCTATCATTGCATTTAAAAATGTATCTTAGGCTTTTAAAATCAGGGTTAATTTTCCACCTTACTCCTGAAATTTTTGTGGACGGATTATGAACTAAGGATCTTACGGAGACCCAGACACTGACATGGAACAGGAGTTGGAAGGGCGCGGTTTTTAGTCAATAAGAGTCTGACACTCTGACAGGTGGAGTACCTAAGTAGTATTTCATTTAATGATTTTCTACTCACAAAAAAGAGTATTACCTACCAGTTTAACATTTCCAATATCCTTTGCAAGAGCCATTTGATGGTGAGCTGTTATCGTGTTGTAAGTAGGTACACTTGCAATACCTGGGGTATAATGAGTAGGTATGTTACCGAATCTTGGAGTAATTTAATTGGGTAATCATATTATTGCAATAGATGTAAAATATATTTTACAAAGTAATCGATTTGTAATTAACGATAAATAATGAAGGATCATGAAACGGGTCCCTTCAAAATAGCTCGTCATGCTCTCGTAAATCACGATCTAGGTTGTGGTTGTAAATTAGTGCCTAGAGGAATGTGTAACAATCTAAAAAGTGATTGGATTGAGAACGTCAACATGTGACTAACTGTGTGCAAATCAATCAGAATTAGCTGTATCTAATTTAAAGTAGTAAAGGCTTGAATTCAAGAAAAATATTTTCTCTATACCTTTTTTTTAATGGGAGAAATCATCCTATGACTCCGGTCTATTTATTTATTTATTATTTATTTATTTCTTAGTTCTTATTGATTAAAAAAACAACCCCGTTTCCACTCCTGTTTTGAACCAGAGCCCCTCAATGCCAACTCAATAATACACTTTTACTTAGCATAATACTAAGAAATGTTACGAAAACCCTTTCGAGCTTTTTTACCCAAAAATTCTACTTAGCTCAGTAACTTATAATTTAAAAGAAAAAAGAAATTTTCGCCTTGTAAACCGACCGACACCAATGCTTTATAACCGTTAACTTTTTAAAGAAGTCGACTGAAGGAGAAAGGATTAAAACAAACACAGCATTTGTTATTCCTATACTTAAACCATAGAAACTAGACAAAACCTTTTATTTTAACCCATTTTATTAATAAAAACCAAACCATAGTCCCCACTTTCGTGGCCACGCAAACGCATTCAGTGAACATTCCTTCCCAATCCTATATGAACCACACTTCAATAAAGTGTTCCAGACCACATTTTTGGGAAATCTCAATAAAGATTGACATTCTAAAATACGCCTTAATTGTGCACCCCTATCACGAAGGCAATAAGATAGAAAATAGTGTAGCAAGAATTAAAGAGTTGAAAGAATTGTGTCACAGGATCGTTTGTGGCCGTTCGTCTCCGTCTAATTTGGTTTGATGGCCTTTGATAGACATTGATAACTTCTAAATGACTTTATTTTTGGCCTGTAAGCCACTATTAACTTTAAGTATGGAAGCATTAAGATTCCCTTCTCTTTCCGTGTTATTGTCTATTAAAAGAGGTGTAAAAAGTGTGTGTACGGTAGTTCGTTTTACTAGGTAGGAATATACTCGTAAAAATGTGAGGAATACTTGGACAAAAATACCTAAGATATGTGTTTTTTATGGATTGTATAGCGTGAAGTGAGATGTGTATTGTGTGAATGATTTTACTTGTGTAGTATTGATTGAAGAACTGCTTCGTAAATTAGAGGAACATTGACAAGGTGTGATTGTTTTTTAATTGCCTATTGTTACTCTAAAGTGAACTTTCTTATTGAAACTGTAAGTTGGTAATTAGTTTGGGGAAATTTTGTGTCGTGTTTGTACACCAAGTGATTTTCTCTAAAGCAGAATCTAAATAACAAAATATGCTAAAAATCTTTAAAAAAACATTCAGTATTAGTAGGTACAGAGTTTAAAATTATTTTTATTATTGTTTTAAAATATGTATTACTATCTAACACAATTGCACTTCTTTGTTCTAGGTGGTTACATTGTAGGTATTTATGTTACGCATATATTAACTATCGCACAAATACATATTTCGTGTGAGAATCAAACTTACAACGCGTTGTTCAGTTTTGCGTCACTGGTGCGGTTACTATCACTGAATCTTTAAATGCATTATGAAGAAAACCTGCTAAAGCAACTTACGTACTTTTACATTCAATAACCTTATAAATTACTTCGAGTTCAAGATCAAACAACCTGCTCCGTATAAAATAAAGAGCATCACTATTAAATCCATATCTTTAATTACACCAGAAACCAGTATCCCATTCATTAAATTACACGTATTAATTAAAGAGAAATAATTTTACAATACTATATCTTTATTGCTAGACTAGTTTTACAAACAAGGATTTACCTCGTGGAATTAAAAAGGAGTTATTCTAATGGTGTAGATATGTACAAGACCAGAGAAGATAATATGTATATAGATTGTGTGAATAGTGACTATGAAAGAGAAAGGATATTGTGATCAGGATAAAGTCTGGTTGAATAAAATGGAAAAAGATCACATATATGGCTTATCCCAAATCGAATTTATGTAATAACTATCGTGAAACATACTAGATTAACTAAAAACCACAGTTTACTCACGAACTTGAATTGAGAAAAGCTCTATATCTATATTAATGTACGTGAGTAAAGCGTGATTTTTAGTTGATTGATCCCAAGTCGTTTGGGATAAGGACACCGAGAAGAAGGTAAGCCTCTCTTATGAATAAAAGATTGTGCCTATAAGAATATCAAGACGAAAGTAGCCTTTGTTCTGATAATTTAGTTTAAGGTTGGTGTAATATTATATCAGTTGTCTGAAGCTCAGTCATGCAAACAAACAATCAAAAGTCGTCTATGTATACTATGAGTATAAAGATATAAAAATGTCGCGGTATATAAATAGCTGGTCGTCTGTATAATTAAGTTGATTACTGTATTGTGGAGGAAAACGCCGTGATAGGGATCCTGTTTCGTACATATGAATATGTAATAATGTTTATCTGATCGTCCGTCCGTTCATTCATAATGACCACACTTGGCGCCGTGTGTGACGTTGTGTGTGTGGTACTACTTATAGCGGGTTTATTGGAGTTCAGTCAAATTTGGATTTTAGCTTAAAATTATAGCTGGACACACATATAACTTTTTGATTAAATTTTCATAAAATCGAATTTGTTTTGACTGTGATAGTCATAGAAACCAATTATTAATCGACTTCAAAAAAAAGGAGTGCCTATGTTGTGTTTGGCTCAACCGCCTTGGATGCGGTTTTCAGTATAGTATTGTTCAGACTTATGAAAAAGTTTTAAGGATATTACCTGACTTAAAAAATATACCCGGTAAAGAAAATGGAAGGAATTTTTTGCTATTATCTCAATTTCTATTGCTTAAATAATGCTCCATTATTTTATTAATTTCTCAACACTATCGTTCCACACGCTAGCAATGAGAATGAACCACAAACAAAGAAACAGAACTAAAACACTAATGAACCTAGAAGACTGGTTTTAATCTGATTTCTGATAACATCGGGTCATCTCTCTGTGATAAACTTTTCTTTACGTGAACGTATCTATTATTATAACTTTATGCCATTATTTATGTTATTTATGCCATTATTTATTGTTATATGTCCAGAGGCGACTGCATGGTTGGTGCGGTGGCTGCCGTGCCGTGCAACGTGTAGCGGCTTTCATTCCCGCACGGAAGCAACTCTTTGTGCGATCCACAAATTGTTGCTTTGGGTCTGGATGTGATGTGTATGTAAAATTGTATGTTTGTAAACGCACCTACGACACAGGAATAAATAATAGTGTTGGAAAACTTGAAATATTTTGTACCCGAAAAAAGACAATTCTTAAAAGCTAATAATTTAAAAGTTTAATTTAAATTCGGAAATTGTAATTACAATAAACAGTTAAAGTATTGCATTAAATCCATAACCACATATCAGTAAAGATTATTGCTTAAAACATTCCAAATGGCCATTAACCCAACCTATTGCCATATATTGCTCCATTTATTACATAGTCTAATTTCGTTCGGATATTTATTGTACCTCGCCTACAAACAACAATATTCAAATTGTTTCACATAAAACGGTAAATAAGTACCAAATATCTACTAATATAAATTTCATGTAAGTTTGTTCCTAAACTCATAAATGTTTGGTTGATTATGGTTTTGGATGTACGATTTTGGTGTGTGAAGTTTATCTTCTACTCGTATGTTGTTATAATGTCGTGGTGGCCTGGTACTTTAAGACGCCTGTTTCTAATGCATGAGAGTGTGGGTTCAAAACCTACCAACGGCAAGTACCAATGTGCCTTTTTCCGAGTTATATGTACTTTCAAAGATTATTTAGGAATTACTGACAAACGGTGAAGGACCGTGAGGAAACTTGGGCTTATAGTTTCTAATTATAAGTTTGAAATCGCCAACCTGTAATTGAGCAAGAGTGGTGCTTAATGCTCAAACCTTCCCCATATCAGAAGAGGCCTTTCATCAACAGTGGCCACTGTTGCCACAGCAAAATAAAGGTTTCCCATGATGAAGTTAAACAAATATAGACAAAAATCCTGATTGGGGTGTATGGTTTTAGGTTTGACTTAAAAGAAAATATTCCTCTATATGAATCTTTAGCGCAACAAAATTGGTTAAGTAGATAGGATTGCTTCTACACTACAAGTAGGTAGAAAGTAATCTGTTAGTAAATGTAAACAGTATTTAGTGTAAATTAAAATGACTGCAAATAGCCATGATCTTTGATCCTCACACATCATCTGCTGTCGATGCTAATTGCACGGTGGCTAGAGATATTAATAGTAAAACTGCTCTCACTGAGCGGGCCAATCCTTTTCAACTGTTGCAACTTCATATTCATATACCAATTTGTTTTTATTTCGACAATCTATCTTTACTTTTGTACTCAGTGTTTCAGTGGAAATATTGAGTCGTTTAACGTTAAAAAATATATTTGGTTAAGACTAAGTCAAGTTAAGTAAGATCAATATACCAAAATTAATTGGGGAAAGACCAACATATTACTTAATTGAAAAGAAAATAAAAAGTTCAATTTCAATTATTTAATGGTGAAGTTCCGAAACTGGTTCATGTTTAATAAAAAGTTTTAATAGACACACTATTAACTGAACTGCAACGTAATCTCTAACTGCAATGAGAATCTTAAATGTCCTAATAAGAACTTCTGTATAGCCCATCCCCTATCTTAGTTTCTCTAAAATATCACTTCAAGCCCAATGCGTATCTCTACTAACAGTACTTGCTTGACTTCTTCAACTATCAGCTACCAGTTCTTTTATTTTTACAACGCCAATTTAGATTGTACACTCATCTATTTTATTGATTCTATGGCGCGGGAAATGTATAATATAGTCAAACGGAAGACCAGAACATTCGATGGCTATAAGACTGCAGGGGTCATCATTAAATGTTTCCCTACTGATAATATTGTCGGTAGACCAGCTGTCCACTTCCCACGGATTCGCTAAAGTTGTGTGAGGCTGTTAGATTTTATTAAGAACCGTTGTCTTTGTAGTTTTATTGATATAGTTAGTATCGAGTGGTATCAATACATTATCTATTGATATTGGTGATATAGGTGTTTTAAATTTATATAATTGCTTAACATGTCTCCTCCAGTTGTGTGTTGGTACATT
The DNA here is from genome assembly GCF_023101765.2 of Spodoptera frugiperda. Taxonomy (NCBI): domain Eukaryota; kingdom Metazoa; phylum Arthropoda; class Insecta; order Lepidoptera; family Noctuidae; genus Spodoptera; species Spodoptera frugiperda. The sequence goes on along the minus strand of NC_064214.1, from coordinate 5,977,149 downwards.
TCAAAATTCATTGCAATGCCTAACATTCGTATCAAATTAATCCAGTAACAAAATTCCTTCCATAATCAGCACGTAATATATTCTGCTTCATTACGTTATAATACACGATGCTGATAAGTAAGACGAAAACAATCACCAGATATTCCAGCAAAACTTTAATTGCAAAACATTAAACAATGTTCATTGCACAGGCGCGGCGGATACACAAGATAGTATAAATAATGAACTTGTTTATATTTATTGCATCGTTAATAACGAACTTGATGAATTTAATTAGATGCTAAATGTTACCACTGGTTACATAAATATTGTGAGCTTTGAGCCAAATGAGTAATAAAATTGTCTAGCTCACCTTATTGCGATGCTCCTGAGTTATACACTCCCCTGTGAATGCAAGAAACGTCATAATATACAAGTTAATGTTGACTCTTGAATGAACCTTCTCTATTTATATCCCAAGCGACCATAGAAGAAAATCAACAGCAAATTATCAAACATAATGCAATAAGCAAAGACGTTATAGGTAAGTTTTCCAAAGAAGGTAATAATATTCACATCAATTGGGATGATTAAGTCCCAAAAAGATTTAAGTATACATCAGAACACATTGAATCCAAACCTTAAATATACATAAAAGACTGCTTGCACAGAAATAATGGAGGCCCTCCAAGTATAAATAAAAAGCAATAAAACAATGCTGATCGATAGCCCGGACGTGCGGAGATGTATTTGCCTTCGCAAAACGAACAAAGCCTAAACAAGAGCGCAGTTAAAAGTTTAACAAACACCGATCTTGGTAGTTACATGCTCATAAATTTTGCGAGAATAATCAATACCGATTGAGATATCAGTATTTTTGGTGATTCTCTCTTCTTCAATGCAATCAAAACAATGAGTACTTTGTGTCCAACACAATTAGATTCATTATCGTTTGGATTTGCTTTCGTGAATTCATCATTTTCGGATCCTTTATCAAGCGCCGGCATTCCAATTTAAAGTTCTTCGTAATCGAAATTAAATTCTGTTACTCTGTCATAAGGTTAATTTTTATGGGTATGTCCTGGGGTGCAAGGCGGTCTCACACATCGTGGTCGCGAAGGATTTGGGCAACCATAAATTGAGGAGCCCTAATAGTCAGGTTGTGGGTAGCCTAAGGGATTGAAGTGAATGAACTTCGGATGGGGTTCCAAATTATTTTGCACTCTATTGAATGGTTATAAATTGAAGACTCGCTTTCTTTTGAAGTGAAGCTGAGTGGCGGGTTATTACTGACGATTATTCTTCACTCCATTTTGTTTCGAGTTATGAACGAGGAAGTCTTTCTTGAAGACAGTTATAAAGTTATGTGACAGCTGCTATAATTGCACTCAAATTTAACGGTGCTTAAATAAAAATAAAATCAATGTGTGATTGAAAAATTGATATTGAGTCTTCAGAAAATGAAATAGTTCAGACCAAATATGAAATACTGTAAGCATCTAAAGTGTTGTTCGACATAACTTAACCTTGTTATGCATTTACGATGCATAAATAATGCAAAACCACTCGAGACAAGAGTATTCTAACAATTATTGTTTATAGTTTTAATCATAATAAATTGTCATTATTGGACATAATAACTGCAATCATAATCTAGCTGTCATGTAAGGTAATTAAGGAGCGATAGTACAAAATGTTAAACACTTGATGTAGGCGACAATAAATAACACAAGAACGTGTACAAAATCAATTGACCTCATTAAACTTTATTACAAAACTAACACGCAATTAAAACTCTATGTATATATCTAATTAATTATTTAAGTATGTCGGTTCATTGACTTTTTATATCATAGTTCCAATTTGTACAAACGCCTGGTTTACCGAATTTATCTGTGTCATAAAATTGTCGTAAAACTCGATACTAGTAAAGACAGGCATTTCAACTATGATAAAAAATCTGTTTTACTATTTTCTAGTTGTGATGTGACGCGGCGCGATGATGCCTGTGTTTATATCTACTACGAGCTACTTTCGCTTCCCCGCCCTCTTTTTAACTGCGAAAGTATTTTCATTTTAACATGCTGTTGTTACCAGGCACTGTAACTAAATGATAATAATTCGATGAGAAAATTAAAAGCATTGTTTACCTCTGGGTGACTTAGAGAAGGAAAAGAAAATTTTAATAGAGGAAAATGGAATTTTAACATAATAATTAGGCACATAAATATTAAACTTATTCCCAGTAACAGAAGAACAGAAGGCAGGAAGTCAGCCCCAGCGGTCCAAATTTCAAACTCTTTCTCTTTTTTGTCTATAACAAGGAAAGAGATACAGTGAAACTAAAACACCCCAACTTTTGCATTTTTCTTCTAAAAGTGCTAGCCACTCATGCTCAGATTTGACAACTAAACAAATGAAATAGACTAATCAATAAATTCATGTTGGTGAAAAAACAAGCCATTTGATTAGTCACACCATTTGACTGACACAGAACTATGATGACGAGCGCGACGAGCTATAAAATCTATAAAACACAACATAACATCGTAAAAATGACGCTTAAATACAAACAAACATAGTTTTTTATATATACGTTCATAAATAATAATTAAGTCAGTGTTTTATTACTGAAATGCCACCACTTTTTTATGATGCAAAATTCGGTAGAATCCTAGTTTTTAAGATATTATTATTGATAGACCAAATACCTATGACCAGTTTTTTGGCCAAAATGGATATTTAATTAAGGCTATAAATTTACAAGTAATAAAATAATTTTGAATATTAACTGAGCCGATAATATGACTGCACGGTATCAAATAACAGTGCCTATCGCATTCATGGCGCCAGCTGAATTAGGTTTCTTTTCTTTCTATTTCTGTCTGAATTAATTATCTATTTTTATACTGAACACGAAACTGTTTAAAAAAAACGAGGATAATATTATATTGGTTTAAACAAAATATTTTAACTAATACCAATATTGCGATCCAAATCGATGAATGTGAAAGAAGTTAAAAAAGTAGTTAGTGACGTTCATATGTAGTATATGTATGTTTGTAATATATGTATGTTATATGTTTTCTTTTTAACTTTGCTCGACACTTTTACTTATGATTTTCTCTAGTGTCGTGGGTGCGATTACAAACATATAAGTTCACATACACATCAGACCCAGACCCGAAACAACAATTTGTGGATCACACAAAGAGTTGCTCCGTGCGGGAATCGGATCCACTGCACGTTGCGCAACAGCCGGTTGCCCAGCTAACGCGCCAACCGTACAGTAATATTATAGTTTTAGAAATATAAAAATGAATACCTTAAAATAATAATAACAGACTACTAGGAACACATAAGGAACCAGACGACGATACACTAACAAACACACAAAAAGATATGCAAACTATGTAACACAAAACAAAATGTTATGAGCGGCACTCATTTACGTTAGATCTCGTAGATAATCCGAAAATACCACAGAAGCTTGCAGACAGAGACGCAGGAGTCAAAACTAAGAAATAACAATAAAATATGTGATTTACAGTAATATGTGCGTCGCGTGTCAGTCACCTCGTTGAATTGTCGTAAAAACTTTTATTTCTGTCCTATGCCATTGTAGAGAGAATCGAAGATAGCAGAGAAGATAGACGTGTGAGAAGTGCCTACTGTGTAATATATTTGTTTGATAGAGAAGTTGCAGAAGCATTTGATGGTCTAAAAGTATAAGTTACAAATGTTGGTGTAGAAAGGTGAAACAAATGACGATATTATGAAAGAAAAAGAAGTCATGGGTAAGGATATTTGGTATAAGAATGGTAGAAGACATATCATACACTTACCTAAATAACTTGAACTTTACATTAAGTTAGAGCAGGAAACAGAAAATTATGAAGTTATGATGAGACATTAATGCGACATTGAAGCTCGAAGCTTTGTGGTTTACCATTAAGCACTGGTTGAAGATTATTTATTTGCAACATCCAAATAAACTACAGAATATATTAAACCAGCTGCGTTGCCTAGTCAATACATGTCAAAACGTGTAATAAGGACGAATTCTATTTTAAGAACGTAAGCGCCAAGCTACAAATAGTCAAATAGGTCCATTTTAATATGATTATCTTGTTCAAGCATTTTATGTGGCAAGTCTTCGGACGATCTCGGTTTTACGACTGCAGAACTGCGGAAGCCCTTATCTGATCGTTTTACTTCTTTGTCGATAATATTATGCTCAGTTCGTTCAGGTTTGATTTGTGTTAATTAGATTTTGACGCGCAATGCAATCAGTTTTGTGGCGGATACGTAAAGTGTAGCAAATGGTCACTTACTGGAGTTAATTTTGCACTGTATGAAAATAATTTCCGATGTTAAGAACTGTATATTGCATAGAGATTGAGCATAAATTGTTTTGAATTACATTGCTGGTCACCCCTTCTGTGTTACGGAACTTATTGCTCATTGGTTAAAATTACGTCCCCCATAATTATGCACGAAGAACTAGCTTTAATTCAATTTTAATTTACTTATTTTTATGAAGTACTCTAATAAAGCATTAAACCTATATAAATATTGTTTCGCACGCTATCAAAATGACATGAGATAAAATTTTTACGACTGTAACTCGAATGATTTACACATTAAAATCACTTCCCCCAGCGTCCAGTTTTTGATAGATTGTTGACTATAAAAGGTTGTGTTGGAACAACTTTATGGCGATGCGGTGACGATCCTGACATCGAGTGTGAGAACCGTGGGTATGGGATTATTGTGTTTACGATACTTTGATAGAATTCCTGCCGTAATTGAATTACGTTTGATTGATTTTTGCTTGAAGTGTTACTATTCTAATATGTGGATATGTTCGTAATTTTTGGCTTACTCTATTCATTAACTCGGTTATTTTAGACATTATCAAGATTGACAATTGTATATATATATATATATATATATATATATTTAACAACTAATATTTTGTCTGAGTATTTGAAACAGAAGTGTAGTTTACGAGTGCGAATAGTATACGAGATTCAGTACGAATCTAATTTCAACGAAATTTAGAACATTGGACTTTGTTCTCGTATCGTCTCTAGCGGTCACAGTACATTAAAATGTAGTAAAGGTGACGTGGGCACAATGAACAGTAACAATAACACTCGACAGGCCGTTGCTAGCCAACCTTTTGTCTAATATTTTATCAGAAGTAGGTAGATCATACATTTACATACCAAATGCCCGTCTGGCCCCACCGTGCGCGTTTACGACGCGGATTATACGAAACAGAGACCACAATTTGTAAGATTTGTCAAATAAAGACATAAACCCAATAAATATTTATTGATAACCAAGTAATCTGTCGCCCAATCAGCTCCGGCTATTCGACGTCTAACGAAATTTTATTGGCCCGAGCCGTTAAGATGTTGCTTGACGCATAAGGTAGCATTGGTTTACGATGCCGGTGACATTTTTGTTTCTAAAACCTCTTAAGAATTTTATGAGTGAATCGATAAGCCTGGTCTAGCGAATGTACCACATATGGCAATAATACATTTTAAATGCCTCGACCACTGACATAAGGATGTCAGGCAATCGTTTTATTGTGTCTTAATTAGTGATTTGTATGTTAATCGGTTGTTAGTATTCTGGTTGCTGTACTGTTAACCTAAAGGAGATTTGTAAAATTCGATGTAAATTGATATAGACATTATTAATTTGATCATCATAATATTTCTTTATTGAAAGTGCCCCCAAATCGGTATATACGGTTGGTTTAAATTGATTTCTATAAATCGACATATATATTCAATTCATTGTTCTTTCTAATCAATGACAATATCGATTATGACCTAAATGAGATACTTTTATTTTTATGGGGTAACGCAGTTAGTTGCCTTCACAAAAACCGAAAGTTCCGTTGATTTGGTATGCGTCAAACCTAAATATATTTATAGTTTTTAGAAATATTATTTTAATCAATTCTCTAACATTTTTGAATATTTTATATTAGTCAATCAAAAGCCAATGATCAATCCAGAGCCCCACAAAAATCATTTTTTTTCTTAAAAGTAGCTAAACAATACAGAAGTTGTGTGTTGTACATTTTTCAACAAGTCCAAATACGCCTCAATTTTCTTTATACGTGCGGTATACTATATTTACTCGTGACATATCATTTAATGGTATTTAATCAAGTACCTACGCAATTACTCCATGATTCATGGTGCGCTTAAAAATCACATGTATTGCGGCTATGTTAAGCTTCTTGCTCACTAACACGGAAAACTTTGTACTTATTGAAAGATGAGATTGTTATCAAAGTTGGATAATAAAGTATGGCTTGCTTCATTTTTGATGATAGTTAAATAAAATGGAAAACTTCAAACGATGCTCACAGAGAAATATGTATTTACTATTGAAATTTTACATCATCAGTTTAAAAAGATATTTTAAAGAAACAGACACTAGAACAAGATGAAACTCACTGTACAAGACGCACAAATATCCACTACTACAGCACTAGTAAACAGAAATACAATAATATTCAATTTAATCGTATGAACTAGGTTTACAATCACTTACACCGGCTGTAAACGTTAGCATATCGTACAAATACGGTACATCAGGTCCACAGGGTGGGCAGGCACCCTAAACATTAGCATTAACACACAGTTCATATCCACGACCGGTTTCAAGCAAGCCTACTATTTTACGTTCTATGACTACGATGTTAGAGGCTATAGTGGCGTGGAGAACGCATTTTTTTAAATATCAATGTCTTATTACAAGATATATCTAGAGTTTATAATTTTAAAAAATGTTTTCGTTAAAATCCGAGTTAAATTCAATCCTTATGGGTTTTCAAAAATAGATTGTGGTATCAATTTTTTATCGTTTTCTTCACGTTCATAGACACATGAAACACCAGAGGCGTTACGAGTGCGTTGCCGACCTTTTGAGGGTTAGGAATTTAAGGGTTGTTGGAGAATCGGGTATTGGGAAAATTGGGAAGGCCCAGTAACCTCGCTCACACACAACACACTGGCATCTATTGTCACTAATAAGTTTACCACAATTTGTTTAATCCTCATATTTATCAAGAACAGTATATGCTGCCACATCCAAAGCTTACAGGATCCCCGTAGTAAGTGCTATCATACTAGACCGTCACACTGTCAATGACCTAGCCATTGTCTAGATCTTAATGTGTAATGCGTTGCGGTTTGTTCGCATGTGGGACTATATTGTACAGCCACATTCAGATATCTAGATCGACATTATTGTCCTGCACCCTGATTTCTATGAAATCTTCACTTTGAGTAAAATCCTCTTTAGTTTGATACATTAGGTGTTTCTATAATCTGTCTTATGATGATTCTTATTTATTTATTTTGCTTTGGATTACCAGTTGAATCTTAAAACTAGTACTAGTAGTATGCTTGATGACATATTGTGACTTGTTTGCTTAACCCAGTCAAGTATAATGCAGGAACATTAAAGTACTTTTAAGCTTATGAATTATTTCATGATTTATCTGAGATATGACTAGATGTTTGTAGTAACAAAAGCTTTAAATTGATTTGATCAATTTATAACAATCTAGTGCCATAATAATGCTGACCGATAGCACTTTCCCTTCGACAAATTGTACATTATGATAAACAGCTGTTACAATCTTGTAGTCGATTAACTTGAAGTTGCAACAATTTTGAAAGTTGAAAGTAGTGCGTAATAATGTTAAGGTATTTATAGCAGTAGCTGTAAAAGGGACTAAGCAGGATTGTCTAGTTTAAATGTTTCACCGATTTTATTAGTTTTACTGTTGTTTGGTAAACTTTGTGGTTACAGTGTAGATAGAATGAGAAGCTTAAGTTGTACCAAGTGTAATAACAAGATGTAAAAACAATAACATTATTGTAGAACTTACAAACGCGGGAGCAAAATAGATAGGATTTGAATATAAAGAGAAATGTGAAACATCTTGTAGCGATGACAATGTAAAAATGAAACGAAATACTAAAATCAGTCTTCATCTCTAAAGTAAATATGAAATCAAAACAAAATACCATAAAGACACCTAACAACGAAGTGTTAGCACACAAAGTAACCCTAAATATTGATACAAGTGACACTGTAATAGCTAAACTCCTCGAACATAATTCGCGGACCATTAACGATAATACTGAAAGGAAAATTTTCCATCGAATTTATGATCAAATATCCCTTGAGTCATTCTCAACCAGTCTGGCTAGAGATAAAGGGAATGTCCAGTTCCTTATGGTGACTGTAAAAGTTATGGGAGGCATTTTGAGTGTCCCCTTGTCTGACATAACTTTACACTACTGACAGCTTTAGGCAGTCGCCTTTACATGAATAAGGATTGAGGATACGGAATATTGTGTGAACGTCGATGTTTGTGTTATGGATATCGTGGCATACTTCCCATAGTAGCTATTGTAAAGCCAGTATTTGATTGAGAGAAAGAGAATGAAGCTAGTTATTGTAGACCCAGCTGTTTAAAATAACGTTGCATTTCTCTCGGTTTTTGACTCCAATAAATAAATTTTATGCTCTGATAGTATAAGCAATAAAATGTATCTTTTATCTAACAAGGTATTAGTGAAAACAACACCTGATAAGAAAATAAATTTAAAATTCAAATGAAAGCTGCTTTAAAATCTCACCTAATTAATGATTTAATTTAAAAATTACGACAAATTTTCACCAGAGCCATAAAATTTAGTAGTGGATAACAATCTTACAATAAACATGACTGAAATGCAAATCCCGAACAATTTACTATTATATCCTGAGGCGGTGCGATCTTATCGTACAAACCTAACTTAAATCTTGGTTTAACAACTTAATAATTATCACTGTAAGCCCGTGGACCACACACAGGGTTTAACAGATGTCCTCCCTCGCATTTTGATATATTGGTTTGTAATAGGGAACCGGTCCAACTGGCTGATAGCAATAAATGAAGTAGTTGCTCACTTTTTCTCTCATATACTGTTACTTTTAATTACACAAGGGCGTTTATTTTTATGAAAATATTTAAAATAATGCTAATTTTATCTTTATTAGCATGAAGAGCTCCGAAGATTTGTATGATAAATAAGTAAAACTTAAAACTATAGCTTAACTACCATCGTCGTATCAAATGAAGTATCCGTAGTAAAACAAATGGAATTGTCTCTTAAATCATTCATTTATTATGATTAAAGCTTATGATGTAAAACCTACCAGAGTATTAAATGGCACTAGTGTCTTGTGTGAAATATTTTAATATCGGACACAATCAATATTTTCTATACTATACGACCGCTGCCTTTCCGAATGTACCGTCGTAAATCAGGTGGAATATAAGGAGCACGCGTGGGCCAAGACAGTTCCTTGCGGCACTCCAAACCAGTAGCGGTACTCCTTTATAGGAAACAACTTCTGAATTCTTACTAAGGATCCTCTTTAAACGAGACTTGTAATTACCAAGAGCATAACATTCATCTGAATTTAAATATGATAATCTTTTATGGAAGTTATCTTTATGAAACCGATTTATTTGGTACTTGATGCTATAAGTGGCCTGAGATAAGTCCGGCAGCCTGCACACATTTCGTAATAATCGTTTTATTGCAATAACATAATTTTATGACGTGTTAACATGAATGTTATTATTTGTAGGCACTAAAGCTGTGTGAATAAGAAGGATATTTCAACTTCACAGCTTTTGATAAAGTTTGAAGTAATGCCTACGTAAATAAACAGTGATTCAGGTTAGACGTGGACAATTTTGTCAATAACAGTCTTTTTTCACAATGGTAGAAGCCACGACTATCTATTAAAATGAAATAAAGTAATAAAAAGTTTGGATTAAATTTATGTGTATCACTTTCCATTTCTTTAGACGCTACTTAAAAGAACATAAAGATTTTTATAGACGCAGGACAATAGTAAAAAACCCAAAATTACCATACATAAAATTGTAAATTAAATAAATGAAACGTTAGATCATAAAAAAAGAAATGTAGACAATAGACTAAAAGTATATTTAGGAGCTGTTAGTTGATACAAGTGACTATTAAGTGTTTTACGACGGTACGTAACGTTTAGTGGACGGCACGGTTGCGTGGGACGCGCGTTTATTATCACTCCGTTGAAGCCATTTGATTTATGTTGTCACTATTTTTGAATACATCTTTTTAAATTTATGAGCGTGTTCAAATAGTGCTTACGTTTCAGTGGTTTTATATGTGTTTTTGATTTGTTAAAGCGGTTAATTTACTGTTAAACGGTTTTTTTTCTTTGTAAGTGTCACTTCAATTTTGTTGGTGCTTTCAATAGTGATTTAATCAAACTTTTATGGCATATTTTACATATGAGATTACACGACTGATTAAAATACTCTTTTTATATTTATAGTCTCTTTACAATAAAATTATGATGAAGTAGATACAATGAAAATGAACGAAGATGAAAAAACATATCGTGAGTTATTTTATACACACAATCAGACAGTTACTTATACAAAAACCATACACACCAATTGAAAGAATGCTTTTCAATGATTGAAAAGCAATATCGATAAACATAATCATTCAGTTTTGCCCACACACAATGCGATCTCACTACACGAATCAAACTATGAAAATGGTCAGTTTGCTGTCAGTAAACGACAAGGACTAATTGATTTTATGTATTTTAAATTAAGTCGGCGACACTTTAGTTCTCGGCCTAAGTAGACCACAGGCAGTTATCGTTAATTTCATTGTACATTACAATTGCAAACTTGGTGGTGAAATTACTGGAAAGCTGAATCGTCGCCCACTCTTAATATAACAATAAGACTATTTACATAATACGTTCTGAGATTAAGAGGGAATGGTCGCTTTAATTTATCATCTTTCTCGTATTGATTAAATCGATTGTTAAGTTACAAACGATTTTGTACAGGCGTTTGGGATCGGGCTAAGTGTAATTTGTGTTTTAGATTTACGAGATTCTAAGAGAAAAATGAAAGTTTGAAATTTTAAAGGGTGTATTGTGTGTCCCATCGTGCTGACTAAAATATGTGATAATGTCCAGATAGTTGTTAATTTAAAATCTTTGCTACAGATCAAACACAAGCTTTCATAATTCACAATTATGTTATTACCATAAATTTGAAGAATAAGAATGGATTCATATACGACATCATTAATTAATTGAGCTTGGAACTTCGTTCAAGTCATAAACTTAACGCGAAGATATGTTTTCAATCTTGTGTTGTATTAGGCAAACCTACTGCAAATTTTAGTTTAACATAAACATAATAATTTTACCTAACTCATATTCTTTGAATTAAATCATATACAGATAAGCGAAGTGTACACAAGTTCAATGATAGTTTAATTTTCTGCAATAATATTACCTACATGACAAGAATTATAAAACTGGTCCTTGACTAGAAAGAAGTTGGGAACCCCTACTCTAGAAGTACTAAAGCATGCTAAACGCATATCAAATCACTTTTGACTTCAACCGCAGCTGTTCGTTCCTCGATTACCATAAACAAAGCACGATTAGTTTCGCTTTTATCTTTACGGTCTTCATCATCAACCACGTCCGCATGATTGATTAACTTAATTACATCGTTATGCGCTTCATTAAACCTTTGTACAGCGTCTTTTATTACATATTCACTATTGATATTCCCACATCATACAACTTCATCTATCAATTGATTTCTTTGAATAAAATTTTATCTACCAAAGCCTGATTCCTATTTAGGCAAGGTTGTGGGTTTATTAGCAAATTTAATGTTTAATCCAACGAACATAGTATATTTATGGGGCGATTAGATTTTAATAAGCACATTTGCAAAACATTTAACTTTGTTGCCCTGTGGTCCGCGGTAAGGTATATGTCACAACAACGCAGTAAATGTTAGGAGAAGCAATTTTGAATACATTTGATATGATTAAGGATAGTAATAAAAGCTACTGTTAGAAAACCATAAAATGGTAATATTTATACCAACATTTAATTTTGGAAAGTGACTTTCGCGCCTAGGCCACGCGAAAGTCTAGGACATATATTGTCTAGCACATATATTGTAGTTAATGCTTACGTCATAAGTGCACATTACTTAGTATCTATCAATCAAAACAAATGAAGGGGCAATAACAATGCCATAAGAATGACCCAAAACCATAATACAGAGAAGCAGCCGATGAGAAACAAAGGCCGGTGCACTCCCATAACGGCACCCACACATGCAGATCGGAAGTGCATACGAAATTTCGTCAATGTTAATATATCACGGCGAGCTACACCCAGCCGCTGTAGACAAATGTGTAGGACAATAGACGGTTCATCGTTTTGTGTCTAGTTTATTTCTGGAGTGTCCAACGAGCCGTGTGCGGTACGACCGATTTAAGCAATTTGTTTCACGTGGCGACATTTATAATGCACGACATTCGTTCTTGTCTATTTAAATACACAAATTATGGAGAATCAGATCCGATGTTGTAAAATCACGTGTTGGGTACTAAAATGGTTTTAATTTATGTGGATTCAGAGGAAGTCTCAAGCTTTCATCAATCAGAATGCGGAACCTATTCGTTATTCTATAATTATGTAAGTAGGTGTTAAATGATGAGGTACTGCCGAGAAACATCAGGTATTTATAACTTAACATAAACTTGCGCCTTATTTCTTTGAAAAGCAAGGATGATGTGTGCAGTACTCCTAATTTGTACGAGACAAGTCTATTTTCGTATACTAGTAGACGCGATTCCCAACATAGATTAGTTCTGAGTGCTTTAGGTGGACCGTGAATCGTTCCGTTCTCGTGTCGTAGCCACCAAATGGCTTCACGATCGTTATCCCCTTTGATACATTCGCTCGTATCTTTTGTTTTCGCATTTTCTTGTTTTGTTATCTTATGTAATGTTCTGTAATTGTCTGTATTTAGACTATGTGCAGGCGACTTTGTGCTCTATCGACATTAATTTGTACAGATTAGGATATAATTTAGCTTGTTTTCGGTATTGTGCGTTGATCTAGATTCTTTAATTAATTACTTTGAATCTCCTTTGATGCTGGTGACAATAGAACAAATAGGTTTCTATGCATGTCGGTATGTTTTACGAAGTGTAGAGAAGGAATTATTAAAGAGTGCGTGGTGAAATGTGGCGTATCTAATGAAAACAGACGTTGTAGTACGAGGGCTATAAATTAGCGGCTGCTTGTCGTAAACTGGAATATGTTACAACGTATGTATTTATGAATGACGACCTTTTTTATTGGGCCTCATTGAGTGCTGCCTCATGAGCTGTTTTGTAATGTCCTTAGACATTCGTAATAAGTTTTCTATCAACGACTTTGAACTCCGCCTTAGTTATACTTGGCTCTTGTACCTTCCTAAACGTAGGTAGTAGAAGTATGTTGTCTAGAATACCTACCTGAGTTTGAAAATTAATAAACTAACCTCTCTGCATACTTTAGAATACTGCCTATGAAATACCATATATTATTGATACGTATTGTATTATTTTACCCTAAATTCGTATTTTGATATCATAAGTGGGCCACTACTGACCGAAGGCCTCTTCTCATACGGAGATGGTTAGAAAATAATATAAGACCAGATTTCCTTACGATCTTTTCCTTCACCGTTTGTCAGTAGTGTCTAAATATTCTTAGAAAGTACATATAACTCGAAAAAGTCACATTGGTACTTGCCGTTGGTAAGTTTCGAACTCCGCGCCACCACAACAACTTTTGATATAGGTTTTGCTATACACACAGTTGACAAAAATAACTCTAGAGTGCCAGACACATCGATAAACAATCTAACCACCTCTCGGAACTAGACCTTAAAACAACAGCGATACGACGATTTGTCTTGATTAGCAGAATCGATTCGCAATCGTTCATAACTTCAACGGAAATGCGATCGAGTGCTAACAAATCAACGTGACTCGAGTGATAGATATAAATCGATAGTATTTATCTCGATTATTGAGTTCGGAGAACCTCAGTTCGAGTTACTATACTGATGACTGGTATAAGTGAAATGTTGTGACGTTTGGATAGAGTTGGAGCTACTGAGAACATCACTTATGTATGTGGTTGTGATCGGTGAAGCTCATGTTATTTGTGAATGGATTATAATGATGATAAAGATCTTGTTGCAAATAAGATAGTTTGTAATTGACTTCGCCTTTATACAAAGAGAATTTTCAGCTGTGAAGATCAACTGGCTGATGATTATGATGATATTAAATTGACGTAGAAGTATGCAGTTATAGACTCAGATGTTGGTTTGGAATTAATTTCTCATGCAGATCGTTTTATAGTTTATATTACTAATAAGAATATAATTATAGTGCAATAACAATCAAGTGATTAAAAGTACAATTTAATGTTATACTGAAAACTGTTAGGCTTAGCTTAAGGCTATTTTATCGTTAATGGCTTCAAAATCTAAGCTTATCCATAACAGATAATAATGTGGAGCAATTTGTTAATAGTAATAAATTAATATCAGCAGATTCAGATTTCACAACATTGAAATCATCAGATTTCAAAATGTCGTAAAATAGATAAGCAAGAAACTTTGTGGTGATCATAAAAATGATGTTAAACATGAGATCAAAGAATTTCCGTACCATGATGGAACGTGGGATTCAGATAAACTAAACACGAATCATGTGAAAGTAGGCGCAGCTTTTGAACTGCTCGATATACTGCTTAATGATGAAGCAGATCCTATTTTTACGAATTGAGCAAAAATTGTGCAACTAATCCAATTAGTTCGAACATTCCAAAGCTGCCAAAAATAAAAAGAAAGTTTACGTGTACTTTCAAAATATTTCGAAAGGATTTCATTATTCTCAAACATCAATGGAAAAATCACACTACATCTGACGAAGTCACGGTCCTGACGAAGTCACGGTCCTGACGAAGTCTTTTTTTTTTTTTTTTACATTTAATGGGTCGACGTTTGACCGCTATCTCACCTGATGGTAAGTGATGATGCGGCCTACGGTGGAGCACGTCTGCCCATAAGCAACCTATTCACTCGGGCCTTGAAGACACCCAGGTTATACCCATCAGGAAACACAGACTCCGGCAAGGAGTTCCACTCCCTAGCAGTTCGCACAAGGAAGCTTGAAGCGAAGCGCTTCGTGCGAGTTGGTGGGATATCTACCATGAAGCGGTGACGCCTCGCCGATTGTCTTGTGGTTCGATGATGAAAAGGACTAGGGGAATCAAGTTGTGCAATTCCCCCGCACACTCTCCGAAATGTATCCGGTAAAAAACGGAAAGGCTTGCGACCTTGCGCCTGTGTTCAAGGCTTTGAAGCCGGGCCTCCACAAGCGCATCATCGTTGATGAGCTTCTTGGCACGCCTTTCA
Organism: Spodoptera frugiperda; assembly: GCF_023101765.2. Lineage (NCBI taxonomy): Eukaryota > Metazoa > Arthropoda > Insecta > Lepidoptera > Noctuidae > Spodoptera > Spodoptera frugiperda. Next base: position 5,961,767 of record NC_064214.1, on the reverse strand, counting down.
ATGTGTTCGAGCGCATCTAGCTGGCATTTAGCCGAGCCGTCCCAAAGGTGAGAACAGTACTCCATACATGACCGAACCTGCGCTTGGTACAGGCTCAGCAGTTGTTTCGGTGTGAAGTACCGTCCCACCTTCGAGAGGATACCCAACTTCCTACCAGCCAGATGCGCCTTCGACTCTATATAAGAGCCGAAGTTTAGCGTTGGCGATAGAGTTACGCCAAGAAGCTCTAGATGATCCGATATTGGAACGGATACATTTCGGAAAGTAGGAGCCAGCGGAAATTGACTCCGTTTGGCAGAGAATAGACACGCCTGGGTTTTGGTAGCGTTGAACTTGACCAAGTTGGCGTCACCCCAATCGGAGACCGCCTTCAAGGACGAGTTCAACCGTTCGACCATGGATTCTCTTAGAGACTGGATCTGTGTTCCGCTAGTCCGCGCATCGGACACATACCTTTCAACAACTGTGCTGTCATCTGCATACCCAAAGATACCGGGCTTAAGCAGGTCGTTGATGTGCAGCAAAAAGAGCGTTGCTGAAAGTACTGACCCCTGAGGGACTCCGGCATTGATACCAAATTGGTCAGACGAGCAGCCATCGATGACTACTCGAATTGACCGATCCCTCAGGAAGTCTGCAATCCATCTGCACAGATCAGCGGGAAGTCCATATGCAGGAAGCTTGCCGATAAGGCTGTCGTGCCAAACCCTGTCAAAGGCCTTCGATATATCGAGAGAGACCGCTATTGCCTCCCCGTGCTTCTCGATGGCCTCGCTCCAAATGTGGGTGGCATACGCAAGAAGGTCCCCAGTGGATCGGTTGCGGCGAAACCCATACTGCTGATCGCTGAGGAGGTCGTTACCTTCAAGGTATGCCAGGAGCCTGTTGTTGAGTACACGTTCCATACTCTTACAGAGTATGGACGGGCACAGGCTGCACGTTGGCCAGCTTCCATGCAACCGGCACTTGACCAGTCTCCAAGGAAAGTCGAAACAGGCGTGTCAGGATTGGGACAACTCAGGCGCACAGGTTTTTAAAACCACGGCCGGGATTCCGTCGGGGCCACTGGCCTTGTTCACGTCGAGATTACGCAACGTCTTATACACCTCCTTCTGTCGGATGCGAATTTTCGACATTTTCGTCTCGCATACGTTATTTAGAGAAGGAGGTATAGCGCCACCAGTATCAAGACGTGAAGATTCCGCAAATAGACAATCAAACAGGTTTGCCTTCTCTACCGCGGTGTGTGCCAGCGTCCCGTTAGGCCCCAGGAGAGGTGGGAGTGAAGGGCGGCAGAAGTTCGATTCAACCGCCTTGGCCAGGGACCAGAATGCTTTACTACCCGCTGGGTAAGAAGCCAGTTTGTTCCCTATTCGGCCAATGTGGTTGAACCGGGCCATCCGTAATGCCTTTTTGCATGACTTGGCAGCCCTGTTATAGGCTCTCTTCCTCTGAAGAGTGTCGTCAGCTTTACGACGCCTGGCATCCGCCCATGCCAAGTATGCCGCATGCTTTCGCGCTTCAGCACGTCTGCAGTCGGCATCGAACCATGGACGAGTCCCACCGAAAGATGTCGCGTCAGAGAATGGAATGTAGTATTCCATGCCCTGACGCAACACCCCTGTTATGGCATCCGTACAAGCTGACGGGTCTTCAGTAGAGAAGCAGACAGGCCGCCAAGGATAGGATGCAAAAAAGGATCGCATCCCATCCCAATCTGCTGACTTGTACCGCCACATCCGCCGAGATCCTCTGGGACAAGGATCCGGTGGGGATACGTGGATACGGATTTCACCAGACAGTGGTCAGAGCTACCCAAGGGTGAAGATACTGACACCGAGTAGCTGTCTGGATCAGTTGTCAGCAGAAGGTCTAGGCAGTTGGCAGTGTGCGAGTCGACATCGGGCACCCTTGTGGCCTCCTGGACCAGCTGGGTCAGGCCAAGCGTTAGCGCATGCTTAAACAGTTCCCTCCCAGCATGGTCAGTGCACTGGTATGGGAACAGCCACGATGAGCGTTAAAGTCCCCCAGTAACACCAACTGGGCCGAAGGGTACCTCTGCCGAGCCGCATCCGCCGTCTCCACAAGGTGTTGAGCTAATCAGATCGTCTCCAAATCTCCGCTGTGCGAAACACGGATCATGTGACCGGTATCCACAGGTTGAAAAACTGGGGTCCTCAAAGTTTCGGAGACGCCGGTAACAGACGCCGTCTTGGACGTATAGGCATACGCCTGCACGGGGAACGAAGTTGTGCTCCAGAGAAAAGCCTGGGTAGTTCAGGTATGATACGTCCGACGGACATCTGATCTGGGTCTCCGAGAGAAACAAGAGCGTTGGGTTCTCGGTCTCCAGATGGTGATGGACCGCAATGAGATTTGAGTGCAAGCCTCGGATGTTGGAGAGGTGCACTTTGAGGGAGAGGAGTGCAGCCGCTGTTGAACCCTTTTCTTAGCTCTCGTTTTCATAGTCGTAAATAAGTTGCTGAGAGGATGGCAGTGAAATGTTCCTCCTCACAGGCGACCCCAGACGCGCACTGCAGTTAGCCACATCAATGGGAGGCCAGCCTGGAGACTGCGGGGACGCCCGAGCCCCCACGTACTCCAAAGCTTTCAAGAATAAAAAGAAAGTTCACGTGTACCTTCAAAACAATTTGAAAGGATTTCATTATTCTCAAACATCAATGGAGAATGACATCACACGACAGGTGTGACGACGTCTGATTATAATCACCAATTAATTCTGGATTATACTAGAATTATACTGCCAAACCAATTATAATATAGCTAAATAAAGATAAGATTATCGTAATGGTATATTTAAATGATATGAGGGTCAATTGCATACATGTAGGTACTTGTAGTACTTGAGCTGTAGCCAACAATCCTAATCACCATAATATTGTACTAATGCATCCAATAAACTAATTATCTAATCGTTTCAATAAGAAAACGAAGACCTGTTTTATTTTACTCACATCAATAGCTGGAAAGGTCATCCATTGCCTCATCTCCAACTAAACCTTTACTAAGACTTGTATATGTAGTAGAAGATGTTACACCATGACCATTTTTGGAAATACAAGCCCAGGAAATCTTAAACATACGTCCATTTAGCATAGACTTCTAGGCGGTTAATTTACATTTTTAAGACTGCATCGTTGATCTTGTTGCCAACCGCTACTGGTGCGGTCAAGAGGTTTGCCGTGTAAAATATGACTGGGAAACTATCAATGGTTTAATGAATCTTGAAACTAAAATCAAACTTATAGTCTAGCATGTATTAAAAGAAGTTTCAAAAAGGGATATGCTACGGGAATAAGGCGTTAAATGATTCTGATGATGATTCCATATTTATTTTCTTTATTGGGTAACGGACTAATGGTTAACATAGAAACAGATTCATATTTAAAATTATTTGATTAAATTAATGTTCCACTTACAATTACTTTAGGTAACGGCATGTAACAGGTGTCATAAGGATACCGTAAATATTCTCCTCTAGAAGCAGAAATTTACATTATTAACAACACCGACCAATGCGGTGTTAGTAAAGACATAACTGACCTTATATTAAATTGTGACCTCATGACAAATGCAAATCCTGCAGTCTACACACGGACTGCAAATGTGGCTAATATCGGTTTCATACATGAACTAAAACATGCAGATGACTATGTAGATGTAATACTTAAAGCAGAATTTGATAATGATCAATCATATTTCACTCTTATCACAGTTGATAAAACAAAGTTCAATGATCAACATAGCATGACCATTGATGAAAATTCAGGTAAAAACTAAAAGACACTCATAAATTCTTAGATGATTGTATCTACTTCAAGCACAACAAAAGGCACGTTCGCCAAACTGGATGCTTCTACGTCAACAAACCATAATGGGGCACAATTTATCTCAGCATTAGGACCACTCGATAAAGCCACTTAGCTAATTTAAGAGCAGCGGTTTTCACACCTAAGGTTACCTAACCCACAGTTAAGCCGCTTATCATGGCTGCTTATAATAACTATCACGATAAACTCCGACAAAGTTTTGATTTATTTAAGTCCACTATCGATTCTCAGCTCATTATGCGCTGGATCTGGTCAGGTATTGGCGCCAGGCAGGTTTTCAACGATAATTGTGTTATGAAGATCATACTTAGATAAGGTGCAGTTCAATATATTGTTGATTTGCTTATCTGTATGGCTGGTTTGAGCAGAAAATGTGTCGTCTCTTCACGTAGGTGTCATAACTGATGGCTTTAGATGAGATTGTGTGTTCGCAAAGGAGATAAGTGTTATGTATTATCCACTTAGATTGCGATTGACTGTATTTCATAATTTGTACCTCGGATTTATCCTTTAGCATCATATGATCTGACTGCACGGTTGGTGCGGTGGCTAGGCAACTGGCTGCCGCGCAACGGGTAGCGGGTTCGATTCCCGCACGGAGCAACTCTTTGTGTGATCCACAAATTGTTGTATCGGGTCTGGGTGTCATGTGTATGTGAACTTGTATGTTTGTAAACGCACCCACGACACAGGAGAGAATCCTAATGTGGGGCAACGTTTTTTTTAAAAAAAAATCCTTTAGCATAATTTGATAGCTTTAAATGTTCAAGATAAAATTGAATGACACTATATCCAGCGCTTTAGCATGCAATTTGAATTTGAAGGCTAAGGTTTAACCTTAATAAAATCTAACAACAATCCAGTACCGTCTTCTTAAAACGTGGAATCCGGTCTGAGTGTCTTGTTTTGCGAAACTTACATCATCATTCCATACTTCGCTTAGCAACAAACCACCTTCCAGAATTCCCAGCGCACCTTAATAGAATGCCTTATCGAGCCTCCGAATACTCATGTCACCGTGTAAAGCCCAGCCAACCGCCCAGTGGTCGTTATCAAGATGTGTATATTGTGCCATAACCGGCGAGCCCCGATACTAGTTAATTGTGGCACTAAGTTCTCACTACGCACAAGGCTATCGGCCACCTCTCGATAACAATACCACTTGGGTAATAATTAAGTGATTTTACTTTTCATTTCGACAGTTCTTGGTTAATGTGGTCTATTTTTAGGGGGTTTTTGGGTTGCTTGCTTATGTGTAAAGGGGTGATATGATGCTAAAAATACTGTTTTTAAGTTAATATTTTGTGTAAAACGGCATGCTCAATTTCACCTAAATCATGTTTAGATTCAACACAATAATTTCATAAATAAACTATGACTGACGTCAAGCCTGTTAGCTTATTTTTCATTCCTCACTATTTATTTTGTAAAATAACGTTAATAAAAATCTTCAGTTGTACGCCACTTCTATAGACTTCTTCCAAACTCATGATCCAACAAACTAGGTCTCTCCATTTTGAGAATAGGTTACAAAAACACGAACATCAAAATTTTATTGTCATACATATTACCTTTGGGAGCTCTCCAAGTTTCTTAAATCCCTATAAAGGTCGGCAAAACTAAATTAGCTTCAATAAATAGAGCAGCTGATCCCACATCATATTTTCATATTAAACTTTCATTGCAATGAACTAGTTACGGGTTTCTGATTTACTTGTGCAACTATTTATGAGTAGAATCTAAAGCTTAAGATTGCTGTATCAACGTGAGACATGGGTATGTCATAGATTGCCCTAAATACTACGAGGATCAGCATAGACACAATGTAACAATCAGCTGCATAAATATATATTATACAAGTTTTAAATGCATCAGTATAAGATACAATGAAGGCAAAAGTTATCAAATGTTAAAATGAAATACACACATATACTTAGGTACGAAATTTAAATCCCTGATGCAGTGCCACAAATAGCGTGAGTTCCATTTTGCACTTCTTAATCATCATAGTTTTGATCGCAGTCTACAGATGAGATCACCTCGATAGTGAACAGATGAACAGACATTTTCGTAATAATTATTATCAATAAACATTGTATAATCCTGGTAGAAACACTGTTGGCTCATATCCACGGGAACTTTATCACAGTGCGGCGCCAAAGTTCGGCTTGAAAGGGGAAATCCTATCAATAAAATGTAATGTGTACGTGCGTTGATTTCATATTAAAGAGAAACTGGAAACATTTATGTAGCGATAGCTTCATATATTATGGAAGTAATGGACGAATTTGTAGGCGCAACAACAAAAAGTCGGGTTGTTAGATCTCTAATATTTATATTCTATACTATAAGTATCCATGTATGTCTCTATCTACAGAAATAACTGATTAGAAACAGTCCTGGTACTTATTTGTTGAGCTAAAGAAAAGTTAGTAACATCAGTCTACTGGTTGGCAATTCAATATGATTTTAATGATTATGATACTTGACTTTTATCATTCAATTTCACACTTATACATTTTATTCCACAGTGTTGTATCACATTGTGAAATCTACAGTTTTTGCTTAATAAATGTATTTATGGAAATCTGAATAGAACTTAGATAGGCACCATTCTAGCGAAGATTAAGGCATTTCAAAGATCTGGCTTTTCTTCATGGTTCGTTAACCTTGCTCCAAATAGTCGACAATGGCGTGCATTGACATTCAAAAAGTGAAAGCTATATTTTTACGAAATGAGTATAATTTGTGTCATTAGCGGTCGGGCGTCGCAAATTATAACATTTGAGATCTGAGTGCACGCGATACACCGACGAGTTTGTAACGCGAATCATGTGGGGTGAGGTGTGGTGGCACTTGCAGCGGTTGGTTATAAGAGTCTAGAGAGGAAATTTAGACTATTTTAGGATGCTAAGAAATGTAACTAATACGTGTTCTAAGTAGAGACCACGTCTAGACAAATGTGTAGGATATCTGCCCTCTAGCTACATGGAGTACTGACATTCGCAGTCACTTGTTTTGATCGGATACGTAAAGTTGAAGATCAAACTCAACTGTGTGCTATCGAAGAGGCTTATATCTACTCCCAACAATCTTCAAATTCCTGACCTCCAAAAGCCCGGCAATGCACTTGTTACGCTTATGGTGTTTCGGGTATCTATGGCGACACCATTGCTTACGGTGATCCGTCTGCTCATTTATCGGCTTATCAAAAATAGTGAACTGATATGCAACGGATTTTCCAAGAAAAGTTAATAAACACAAACAACAACAACGAGGTTTTACGGAGTTTGAATGTAGGAGTAAAAACTGTTTTATTTAAGATTTTATATCCGATCTATTCTAATTGTAAAAAACCTGGTAAGAACTTATACCTCTTACAATATTCTTTACGTTAGAAAAAACTACAAGTCTCCACACAATAAGTACCGCTGTAACTGCGACCCCGCGTACAAATCGGACGAGCCGTTGAATGATTGACATAATAGTTGTTTTGACTCAGGTGTCGTGCCTGCTTTTGTTGCTATTTCGTGTTATTCGCCACATGTTGTGTTCTGTGTCCTTCGTATATGTTACCACTTCAGTCGTACGATTCATGTTGATACTCGTCAAGAAGAAGTTTGATTGATCTGGACTATTCTAGACTGTCAATTTGTAGGTAACTAAGTAGAATCGCAGGTGTCATAAGAGCCAACTAAACTATACATTAGAGAGAGACAAGGACTTATATACTCTCTTATAAGTATAACTGAACCTTTTAAACTACGAAGAAAACGTAAAGAGTGGAGATTAATATTATTCGAATTGATTTACCCAACTCAGAACCTGTGTGACACTCTAGAGTCACATTGGGCAATGATACAGGTCTTATCCAATCAGTGAAACAATATTAATTAAAATCAAAACGAACAATTAAATAACTTCTGAATTATCAAAAAGCAACATTTCAGTGAGTTGCCAAACAATACGATAATTAACATAATAGAAACAAACAAAGCTAATTAATTTATATTCTGCGATCGATCTATTATCAAGATACTCAGAGTTCGGTGTCGGGTTTCTAAACGTTTGGATCAAGGACAGTCCTTATTGTCGGTTCTGGCATTCGTTGATAGCTGATATTTACGTTAGGGCACTCTTAGAACTGAATTATTAACTGGTTTAATTACGTATTATGACTTGTTAAGCAGTTAAAACATGGTTCAGTTAAATCATGGCTCCTATAACGTTGATTGATGGTAAGTGTGTCTGATGTGGATTTGCAGGTGTTGTATTGTTTGGCTTGATAATTTATTTCTCTATTTGTGTGGACCACTGGCTGTGTAGTTTAGTTTGTATATCTTGCATCCATGTAAATTTTGGCATATCTCTTTGTAACTTCATTATTGATTTCATTTTTGCTATCGTTTTCATCACTGTTTGGTAATTTAATATTTTTTTCGTTTATGAAAGTGTAATGTAATTCTTTTCTTATCTGATCGTGATGATGTGTACAAATAAAGTTTAGTCTGCTGTCAAGTGTAAATTATGCTTGTAATCGGTTAAGTACTGCTCGATGTAGGTGTAATTTAGGAAGGCCTATATTTAGCAGTAGACTTCGTGTGGCACAGTACCTACTAGCGTTTTCTAACAGGAAAAAAAATCAAACGGAAGAATCTTTTTCCGTCAGGAAACAACATTTTAATTTCCGTACAATACCTAATACAGAATGCCTTCTTAAAATGATTCAATCAAACTTCTCGTTTTTATTACATTCCTTATTAAAATTATATCGATAATTACATATTAGTTTTACCCATGTACGGTAAGATAAACGTTTAACTGGTAATCGTAAAATATTCAAGCAATTAAAATGATTACACAGTAATTACTAATATCTAATAGGTGTTGCTTATGACCGGAATTATCTTATAAATTTATTATAAGGACCAGTAATTGGGACTTTTACATCTAATTTGAAACACGAACGTGTGGTAATGTCCCTCAATTTCAATCACTTATTTTATTACATGCTAAATTGTTGAATATTAATTAGTGAATTGATGTCAGTTGTTCATTATGTTGACATTTTGCTGTCATGGTTATAGGCTTGTCTCTATAAAATACTCATTATACAGAATATAATTTAACATCGCTGCGGAAGCTTTTGATTTCCTACAAGTATGATGACGTTTTAGTCACTGTAAATATTAAAGAACTTACTACCTATTATTGTTTGTGCATTTCTGTCTTCACCAAAATGGTTTTTATAGCTAATATTAAAGCATTAACTGCCAAAAGAAAACTGTTGTAGGCAAATTCTCCGCTAAGTCGGTCATCAGTGACTGACGTGGCGTTTAACGTGTTTAAAGATACTACTATTGTATGTGCATTTTTTCGTCTTTAACAAAACACGATACATGCAACTTTTATTATATTAGTTCAAGTTCTGAACAAAAGTAGAACAATTCCAATTCACCACAATCCATTCAACCCTACTTACACAGTTTCAAGAAACAAACAAAAGATTTGTACGAGTATTATATCACGAACCAAAATACTATTCACATCACTATTTAACCGTGCAGCGGTCACGTTCAAATAATTCTATTTTTACGGGTATTTCGGGCCCCCAAACCTTTTGATATAGCTCACGGCGAGTCTTTGATCTCACTCGGTGGCCACACATAAATTCTAAGTGACAAATTACTGATCAGTAGTGCGGGTATGTTGTTTGCTTTCTTTGTTTCGTAAACGATAAAAATTAATGCCTTATTTATTACTTAGTTAGTCAGTTAGTCAGTAATGTTGATTTAATTTCGTTATTGGAATTCTGTCGTGTATTATGTTGTGGGAATTAGAAATTGTTTTGTATTTGGAGCTGCGTTTTCTTTTATGAATTTTAATGTCAAATGGTGTAGTGTTGTGATGAATTAAATTGTTACATACATACCTACACGTTTCTAGTAGATGACCAAAATACGACAGTAGATATAATAAAATATTGTTAGCATTGAAATATTCGTGACTGTAACAAAGAGTTATTTTAAAGCATTTTTAGTTTTTATTTAAGAGAGAAGCGAAATTTTGATCCGTAATTATAATTATTATCTTACTCACAAGCGATTACTTTCTAGCGGCTAGCTAATTTTATCTAGAGCTACAGACTACCTAGCTGGTTTACCCATGATAAGTTAAGATGAACCAGTGGATAGTTTTCAGTCAGTAAGAGTCTGACACCCCCTTTCGTCTCGCCCAAGGCGAGAAAAGTCATTGGATGATTTCATCCTTAAAAAAGGGTAGCTAATCTATAACACTTTAACAATAGTAACTGCGTCCCATTAGACAAATTATAATATAAGAACTTTGGTATAAACACATATTTTAGTTTTATGCCCCTTAAAATATTTCTAGATTAACATTTTCAGAATGCATAGTAATTTAAATCTATAAATACGTGAGTCAAGTTCATTGGTACAAACGGCGATACAGTGTAAATACTAAATACTATGGACTTTGGACTAATATTATTATTGGCAGTAAAACAAAATAGTCCATGTTTGTGTACTGCCCAGTTACTGCTGGATTATAGTTGTAGCTGTATCCACAATAAGACTGCGCGGGCGCCACCAGCGCGGGCGCATACTGCAGGTATTGCCAACATTTTTGAGGAAATCAATCAATTATCTGCATTGATTTTTCGTTTTGTGTCATATAAGTTACTTTCGCTTAGGTGTAACTGTTTGTTTGTTAAGAGATTAGTTGATCAATCTCTATTCACAGTAATAAGCTTTTATTCCAGACTCAGGCAAAGTATTGCTGGACTTTTTTCGGGTTTTTGAAATTTCTCAGTAGTATAATATGGCAATAGGGTCACCCTTTAATACATGGGACTTATAAAACAAATGGTGAAAAGTGGGTGTACATTGAACAGTGGCATTACGTTCCCTACTGTGCACCTCTGCCTAACCCAATCTGTTTGTGTGTTTGAAAACTGACTCTTATGAACAGGTTACTGTCAGCTGTCGGCTCAGCAGATCATAAGTAAGGGTATCAAAAAATTCAAGGATATAAAGAAAAAAAGATAAGTCATACAGGCACATAATATTAATCAAAATGTTTCGCACCCCTGATTTAATAGTATTTTACTTATTTCATAATAAACAGTGAAAGTCATTGACCTTTTTCAGAGTGCTAGAGTTATGAAAACAATTTAATTTAAATTGTTTGTAATTATTTGTTGGAACGTTGTTTTAATTATAATTGAAGTAAATAGTTAAGTCGAAGTAATAACAATTACTATGTAAATATCTCGTTTCTATGCTAAATCAGAATTGAAAATTAACAGAATAAGGGAATGTGTACTTTAATTTTTATGCAGTACGGTTTAATTTTGTAGAATTGTTTGTAGAATACTAAAATGCTACTCAATTTTAAGCTGCGATTTTAAGTCTCATTCTCTCGATATTGTTTTTAGTAAAAAATAAAAACAGTTAAGTATAAAATTTAAGTATGTACTAAACCTAATTTTTGTCGATGCCTCATGAATGAACAACGTGCAGTAGTTTTTTTTTAATAGTCAGTGGTTTAAGAAAGATAGGCAGTTTTAAAAGACCCTTGGAAAAATCGGGAAGTAAGCAACTATTGGAAATAAAAACCTGTGCGAAATAGGGACGAACATCTACTAAACATAACTACATAGTTAACTTAAATCGTTGATTTTAAATTAGTAGTTTGCCTAGAAAAAAGAAATATAATTTGAACATTAAAAAAAACAATTGTCCATATTTAAATGTATGTATTGTCCATATTTATATGCCCACCACTCACTAGAGCGTAACATTATAAACACTGGAGTTACAATTAACTGATGGCGTGCATTGTCGGATGATTGCTGCACATCAATCGCAGAGTTACTGATGCCATCTATTTGAGTGCATTGATACATGTAAAGCTGTTTTTTATTGATTAGTTCCTTTTTCATATTTATTGTTTGTGTATTTAAACGATTTCAAAAAAGAAAGTATTATTTTGGCCTAGATATCATTCAGCAGAACGCGATTATATTGTTTGGTTGAACCGATTTGGATGCGGTTTTCAGTATTATATTTTTCAGACTTACTAGGTTTTATTGATATTTCCAGACTTAAAAAAGGAGGCGGAAAAGAAAATGGTTGTGTTTTAAAAAAAAAAGTTTTGTCATAAGCTCTACATGACCTTTTCTTCATAAAACTATTACTTACAGGATAGTCTCTAGTTAACGAACTAGAGACTATCCTGTAAGTAATAGTGTTTACTTACAGGATAGTCTCTAGTATCTAGTATTACTTACAGGATAACTAACGAGTTAGGTATGTCTCTAGTTTATTTTTTCTTAAATAATTGTAATTTGAATCACTAAATATATATAAAAATATATATATTTATTTTAAGTATTGTCAAAATCTTAAATCCTCTCTTCAATATGTACAATTATTTCGGTTATTGAAATAATCATTATTTGGTAACGAATTACTAATTGAAATGTAAAATCGATCATAAATATGAATACGAGTATGTACATACCTAATATACTTGTACATACAAATTACCTGCAAAAGTAAATATTATCTATACATTAGTTTAAATTAATTGATAAACAAACACACTGGTTGTTTAAAATATTTCGTGAGTTAATCATTCAATGTCAGAATCTAGTTGTAGTCGGTTTTACATTATTTTTAATGTTTGACAAATAACATGTGCAAATACTGCTGGTGACAATATTTATAAAGGCGAGAACATATATGTATTGGACTTAGGGTTGGTACATTTGAAACTTTACTTCTCAATATATTTGTTTTGTGCGTAGTTTTGTGAGAAGTAATCAGATGAGTGTAAAATCTAGAACGCCATGGATTTATTTAGGTAATGTTTGCGTATGTATATGCATAAGTGCAAGTCATAATTAAAAATCTTATATAACTATATTCAAACAATACTGTAATGTACACGCAATTCATTGAAATATTCTTCCGAAAATTATTCGAGGTTTACTTCACAAAACAGCTTTCCGATACTTTTCACATAGGTAGGTTATTACAATGATTTTTTTCCTACTGAGTAGGTATAACCCAGAACCATCGCAAATTTCTTCGGTTGAGGCGTATTTAAAAGAAATAAACATTATATAGACAAACAACATCATAAACCTAATTTACTATTAAACTCAAATAGTTTCACTTCACTTAAATCTATAAATCCTCGCGAAATCTATTTAAATGACTACTACCTAATGCTACCACCAATTATAATTATCGATACAATTGTCTTAATATCGATATTATTTCTCAAATTCAAACCAGTATCGCAGAATTTGCGCTCCACATTCCTAAAGGTGACACCGAGATATAATTTCGCACCTCAAACACGGTAGCTTGGTTTAGTTTAAATGTTAGATAACTGTCCTAAACTTAATGGTTACGTTTAACCGTGAAATTGTCGGTAACTATTATAATTTGTAAGCCGTAAGGTTAAGGTATATTTTCGTGGACTGATTTTTGTTTGCGTTAACGGGGTTTTGAGTCACGATTTGCTTTGAGTTTGTTTTTAGTAAAGGAAATATTTTTATTATGGTAATTTAAGTTTTTAAATACAGGTTATTGTTTATCAAGGTAAAAGATAAGAAACCATTTCAATTGTCCATTCAAACTTAATAATGAAGAAGAAAAGAAACGACAATATGAACACATTTTAATATTAATGGGATTGAATTTTACAAAGTTTTTTAAATCCTTTGAAATTAAAAACACCCAATTACCGAAATTATTTAAATATTTTTCATAAATATTACCTATATTTATTTTTCTTCACGCACGCAGCCCTACAGACGTGTGACGGACAGACGAACAGACATACAGACGTGCGTAGGCGCCTCACGTCGCACACTTTGACTGAACGTTCACCTTACCGAGTACTACCACTTATTTGTTTTACAAAAATGCAAAATTCCAACAGTCTCTGTCAATCAATTGACTGCAACGAGCTAAAATTAAAATGTTTTACTGATATAGAATGCATAATTGAGGTGTCCTCTTTAAGATTCCTGTTAGTATTACAATATTGAAAGGATTTATTCTGTAATAGAAAAGTACAATGTATGGGAAAAGTGCTTCGGTAGGTTTTCCGGGTATTTTGAAGTATGTATGGTGAGCTATGTAAGGAAAACTAGTTAAGAATTGTTACTTTGTAAAGAGTTAGAATTTTCTTCAGTTAAGTTCTACATAGATTTTTTAAATTTAGTAAGTAGTGGTGTAATATGTCACATCAGTTGTCTTCGTGTGAGTGGCATTTCTTTGGTTGCAAAACTTCATAATCTTGGAAAACAACTATCCGGCAGATTGAACATATTGACCGCCCTAGAGATACTAATACTCGTAAAAGAAAATTATCCATAGAGTTAAGGGTTACTTTAAATCTTATCGGTTAAGTATATTCGCTAGATTTCCATGACAATATATACCTACTATTGGATAGGTATTTTCTACAGATGGAAAATATCAATGAATTAACTTGTACCTTAGCACATTTAATTTGTTGCGTACTTTGTGTTCAATTGTTTCTGTTTATTAATAACTGGACCAATGTTAGCACAAGTATGTCATAATTTACAGTTTTATAGTCATAGTAGTGTCATTTTAATCTAGTTTGAATGCCAATGGATAGATATTTATTACAATAATTTAAGCCTACTCTAAACAATTATGACAAACTTATATTGAGTTGGCTATGTATATATTTTATTGCAGATTTTATTCATAAAATGTAACCGCAGCCGATTCTCAATTTTATTACAAAAATATCTATAAAATGGAACGAGTTTTTCTTGTAAAAAATTGTGTATTCAAGTCGGACGCCATTTTGCAAAACAAAACGCGAGCAGTAACTCTTTTGAACAATAAAAAACACTTCAAGGTGCCACACGTTTATGATTTTCATAAAATTAAAAATCAAGGAAAGTCCATTGAAGGAAATCCTTCGAGGAGCTGTGTGTTTTGTTCGAAACGCGAAGATTTTGTTTTAAAAATGTTAATAAAACAAAGGAAAATTGTTGTTTCGGGTCTGGTTGTCATGTGTATGTGAACTTGTATGTTTGTAAACCCATCCACGACATAGAAGAAAATCCTAGTGGGGCACCGTTTTTAAAAAAAGTAAGACGCTTTGGGGACTCTTTCATTAAAGAAAAGGTTATCAGAGGTTAGGTAGTTTAGAGAAGAAATGAATTATTTTCATTTACCGGCCAGGATTCCAAAACTACGATCAACCTGTGGACCGTATCGAAGACCTCTTTGACCCAAGCATCCAATCCGAGACAGCCTACCACTTGTCATAATATTGTACGCCTGTCTTGACTACTCTACCTCATAAGTCTTCTGTTATTTCTCTTGCCTTCATAGTGAGTAATCACTCAATACATACGTCACAGCAATTGATACCACAACCATCGAAAACTATGTCCCTTATTATCATAAACATAAAATATAGTTTTCAATGAAAACGAGGCCAGACCACGTTACGAGCAAAAGTTGAACTATAACATAAATCAGAATCATACACGCACTACTGCTATTACATATGTACATATTTAAGGTAAATACATAGCTTTTGAAATGCACGAAACTTAGTGCATTCGCAAATAAATGTTAGGAAGAATAACTTTTATTTTTTGAGGGGGGAATATCATCCGATGACTTCTCCCGCCTTGGGCGAGGCGAGAGGGAGTGTCAGACTCTTACAAACTAAAAATCACCTTGTTTCTACTACTGCCTTTCGACCCAGTGCCCCGGTAAACCCGCTAGGAAGTCCGCAGCTCCGGAAGGAAGAATAAAGTCTGCAAGGGTTGTGTTTCAAGCTTAAAGTTCTTGGACCAATCAATGCTCTTGGACCTAGCAGACGGATTTCATATTAAAAATTATTTGTCTAAAACGTAGCGATTTAAAAAAAATACTTCTTCCATTCACAATTTAGTCCCTCTGTCGTTACTTTCAACAATTATGTAAAAAATAATAAAAATATTTTTTACACAATTCTGCGTACATTATTAAGTTTGAGTTGTTGTGCGTACATTATTGTGGATATTAATAAACACAAATCACTTATGATTTAGTTCAAGTGGTGATATACGATTTTCGAATATGCTACACTGCAAGTTACACAAGTTCCCACATTACATTAAATATTCATACCGTATTCGTAGCGAGTAGCTGAAATCAAGTCTGTCATAAAATGCGTGACAAATTCATCGGATAGATATCAAAATTGAAGTTACTTTGGTGCAAGTTATGAGCGGAAAGCGTTTCATACAAGCCTTGGGTATACATAAAATAACGTATATACGTTAGGTTGTATGTTTATATTAAAAACAATAACTTTTAAACTGTAAACTTCTTTGAATGTTATCGTTCGTTCAATAATTTTTATTTTATAATATTTTTCTCACGTTACATAAAATATTAAACACCGCTTATTATCTGTAAATGTAGATAAAAGTGAGATTTAAGTTTTTCTTTTTCAAAGTAGCATAATTAATCGTGTTTAGCAGACACTTTGATGACACCATTTTATTCTGACCCTCAAATCTTATACCCTTGTACCACACCCCAACTGACGAAACATTAGGCTTTCATAGCACCTCATACAGATTCGCTAGGGAAAGCCTGACGTCCCAGGTTCCTATAACCAAGCGTAACGTACTCTGTGGCAAACTGGTAACTGGTTCACATAATTATGAAAACACTGTTATGTAACCAGTACCTCTACCATGGGTTTCAAGCAATAGTGTTTTTGTCGATACTCGATATAGTTTTTTTTTTTCTATGGTGTAAATTTGCAATCGGTCGTTGAACCATAAGCGAATTGGTTGTATGGGACTTAAACGGGGTTACCTTGTCAAAGTCAAAGCAAAAGTCAAAGTCAAAGCATTTATTTCAATTAATCCTAAATTAGGCACTTTTGAAACGTCAAACTTGTTTGATTGTTAGGGGCGGCGCTGGCTACCCCACCAGAAAAGCCACAAGATACTTGATATAGTGACAACATTTATGTATATGGCAAATTTGGCAGCGCCTCTAGCAGTCACTTAGAGAACTGAATTTGGCATACAAAAAAATTATTGCTTTAGAGTAACTGTTCACGTTGCGTCATTTGACGAATGCATGCATCCTTCATAAACAATAGTCGACCTACAAATGACAAATGCTTGCATTACTTAGAAACAACGAATACTGTCCACGAAGCGGTAATGTTAAAGCAGTCTATGACAAGCCTTAAGCTCATGGTAGAGGTACTGATTGCAGTTTCAATAACATGTGTTGCTATGGCAACGGGCGAGTACAGTCATTTAAACATGGAAGGTGGTATAGTTTGTGTTTCTAGTTGTGTTTGTGTGCGTGACACGTGTATTAGTTATTGTTATTACGTCATAATTTAAATAGTAATCAATAGTAATGTTGGTTGATTTGTTTTATACGTACTAAGCGATACGTACTAGGTTTTGAACTACGATTAAGTTTATGTGATGGAAATAGGAATGATATCTTCCCAATCCCCGATTCCCCAACAACCCTTAAATTCCTAACCCCCAAAAGGGCGCCAACGCACTTGTAACGCCTCTGGGTGGTTTGAGGCAAGTGTCCATGGGTGGCGGTGATTGCTTTTCATCAGATGATACGTCTGCTCGTTTACGGCGTGTCCCATAAAAAAAAAAAAAAAATGAAATTTCAAAAATAAGATAATTGTCATACTAACCTGTAAATTGATTTATCTCTAGTGTAGATACTTGAAGCAAGCATTAAAGTCTCTTGACGTATACTCCTTAATTTTCTATTATTATTCATTTAAGAAATAATACAATACAAAGTATCATCTAATTACACCATGTAAACAATGGTTACTATAAGTAAAGTACGAGTGTAAGTTGACAATGTGTGTGGCTACAAGCAAGTCTATTAGCTGACAATTTACGTGGGCTGCAGTAGCCCAGTGTTACCTACGCGAGCGTGCCACCCCGTTGAACATGAACAGGAATCCTCCGATAAACTAACTAATGTTTACATTTTGTTTACACTTTGTTCAATTAACGTAAATGTAAACTAAATTTTATTATAGTTTGAAGAATGTTGTGATTATAGATTAACAATTTATCATGGCGCTTGCAAATTATAACGTCACAAATGATTACCGCGACGTACATTAATCCCCATTTTTCACTATTTTTATTACGAGTCCCATCTAACAGGAGATGAATCTATATTGCTATATAAATCGCACAATTGTGGTTTGATAGGTATTTTTTATTTTGAAAAACGTTGCCCCATACTAGGATTTTCTCTTATGTTGTGGGTGCGTTTGCAAACATACAAGTTCAAATACACATGACACCCAGACCCGAAACAACCCGAAATCATGTATGCAGATAGGTTTTAATTTTACTATAAGTAGCACATTAATAGAGATGTACCTAACACATACCTATCGATAAATTTGCATGCTGACTTTATAGAAGTATGTAGCTGATCTATCGACAATCTTGAACTGTGACCCTTACGTGTGTAGAATACATTAAACACCAATAA
This sequence comes from Spodoptera frugiperda, assembly GCF_023101765.2. Classification (NCBI taxonomy): domain Eukaryota; kingdom Metazoa; phylum Arthropoda; class Insecta; order Lepidoptera; family Noctuidae; genus Spodoptera; species Spodoptera frugiperda. Next base: position 5,943,325 of record NC_064214.1, on the reverse strand, counting down.
GTGTTAACTTTCATGTATTTAAATGTAAAATGTTAAAACAGTTTAAATGCAGCCTTTGAATGCTCCAAACAAGTACTTGGTACTTAGACAATAATCACACACAGACAAAACGACAAAAAATACTTTGAAAATGATCTACAACAAATTGTCTCATATTTACCATACAAAAACCATCCTTATTTTCCCTAAAATAAGGTTTAAACTTGTATAGTTAAAGAGTATTGTTGTAGATAACAATAATACTAATTAGTTACCCTTGCTCATGCGCAGGTACTCGGGCTTAAACAGTGATTGTTTGACGACAAGACAACAGTTTTTGCATTACACTCGAGAATGTGTTTGACCGCACATTAAAATTTGAATGGTTTAAGAAAACATATTTATTTTTAAAGCGAATGCATTGTGCGAGATAAAAATTATATTGCTAATATTTTTATGAGAATGTCTCGTTCTTGTCACATTGTGACACACATTGTTTTAGTGTAACCTATGTTAATACAAAGTTGTCACTATGCTATGGCTTACGATGAATATTAAATTAAATATGACTTAATTCGAAAAATAAATAAGCGTAGCTGCTTTATAACGATGTTGTTCCGAATAGTTGCTAAGCACTACGTTAAGTCATACATTATTTCCTTATAGACTCAAAAAACATTACAGTGACTCTAATAAAAACTATGTTGAAAAGAAAATAAACATGTTTAGTAAATAAGTGTTTAGAATTATGGTAGATATCGTTCAGAGCTACGAAACCTTGTAATCGATTAAAATCTCACCTCAATATCGATAACAATACATCACGGTCTACAGCAAACACAGCTTCATCACTCAAATGCAAAAATCTTTTCAGCGAGCTTTGCCAAGTTCAAGCGCAATAGGCGTGCGCCAGCGCACCGATACGCCAGTATCCAACGCACGCGCAACCCGCAAACACGCACCCATCTACGATCGATTCAAATCGATTCATCGTCGACATCGATTAGTGACAAAAGTTACAACACTATATTTTATGTGAAGCTCACATGAGGATTGATTGGTGGCCGAATTTTTTTTTAAGATTTTTTTTTAATTTTGTGTCAGTGAAAAGTGTTAAGTGAAAATTTTTGTTTATGTGTGTTAAGTGGTCACTGACGTCATCAAGATTGGCAGGTGAGTGGTTACTTGAGAGAAGTAATAGGAAAATAATTACTTGACAAGCACAGTATGCTGTAACGTGGAAAAGAAACTTCAAACATTTATTCGACGTAACGCTTTAGACAACTGAATAAACTATTAAAGCAAATTAATGTACCGTCGAAAATAAACAACAATTTTCTTAAAAAAAATATACAAAAATTAAAAAACCCGACTGCATAAAAAACACTTTAAATAAAAACTGAAAAGTAAAAAACAAGCTTAGTCTAAAAGTGTAGATAGCAATGCTATTACCAAAAATAATAATCTTATGCGAAACATAATTGAGTGCAACAGTCGGGACCCATATTGAATGATTTTAGTCCAGTTTATTTAATGGGTCCCGACTGTTACACTCAATTATGTTTCGCATAAGATTATTATTTTTGGTAATAGCATTGCTATCTACACTTTTAGACTAAGCTTGTTTTTTACTTTTCAGTTTTTATTTAAAGTGTTTTTTATGCAGTCGGGTTTTTTAATTTTTTTAATTTATTTATTTTTATTTAACACTTTTTAGTTAGTTATAATACGGCTATGTGTTTCTTAAGATTTCACCCGCGACACGAAACGACAGTTCAGAAACCGCTAGTCAATCGCGTCGCGTAGTACCTATACGAGTATTGAGTTTGGATAATAAAGAACTTAATTGCACATAGTATTTTTTTTCTATATGTCAGTGATATACCATTTTGGAATCCTCATGATGAGCTCTTTAATTTGATACCCATATTGTAGGAAATAAAAAAATTTTTTTTTTTTACTTCTATCTAGGGCGCCTCACGGCCGCCATGTTGGTTTTTGTTTTACGTCACATATCTAAGAACACTTGGGTAATTAAGACGAATCCAACGATGCCCTGATTGTCGAAATCCATCAAGCCGTTTCGAAGAAATGAGGTAATAAAGAATATTAGGCTCATACATACAAGATACGCGCGAAAAACATAACCCTTCCTTGGCAGTCGGGTAAAAATCAACCTTATACTTAAATAAATAAATACGCAACTCATAAGTCAAAGTCTTAAAGCACGCACGTACAGGGTGTTATGTACTATAAAATATAATAATTTGCCCGATACGGCTCGTAAATTATAAATATTATAACGCCCTAGTTTGCCTTTTAACATATTGCCACTACCGTTTCTTATTATATGCTTAGTAAATGTAATTTTAAATATATAATTGGGATTAATTCGACACGTTTTACCTGCCTCTTACACAGATGTAATTGTAGGTTTAAAAGTGTGTACTTTTATACAATTCATGGTATTTTTTGTAAATTTACTAAACTTTAATAGATTTTCTCACATGGTTTTTAAATTAGACTTTTAATAGATAGGTACCAAATAATTTGAAAATTTCTAGAAGTAAGTAAGCTAGTCGCCCAATTTCGAGAGTTGTGAGGAATTAGATATGAGATTGTCAAGTTTAAACCTGTGAGGCTATTGCTAAAATAAATACAGGTCATAATAAATCAAAATGCATAACTTATTTACTTTAGTAAGTTATAAAAGGATTAGTACTATTGATACTTTAGTGAAGTGAAAATTCATATCTTTATAATTTCTTTTTCTTCGAGAAAAGCTCTGCTAGTTTCGAGTTTAACTCGCAGAGAGTCATTTAATGGTTACTTAACCCAGTTCTTAACAGTTGTTTTCCATACAAAATCGTTACTAAGTAATAGTTTAAGTAAGCATTAAATGACTCTGAGTGTGGCAGTAAGAGGTACTCTTCATCGTCTGCGTCGTTTGCGCAAGCTGCTCTGCTGGAGCTTTTCTCCATTAATTTACGTGAGTAAACCGTGATTATAGTTTATTTAGTATATCTCATGAGAGTTACTATAAAATTTCTTCTTCACCTAACACATTAGTAAGTTTGTTAGACATTTTTAATGATAGCATTACTCAACTTCAAAAAGATCAAACATCAAAAATGATTTGCCTAAAAATCTTAAGGAAAAAAATATGCTTTTTTTACACCTGTTTATTTAAACAATTCTCTGACCCATAGCGCTGTCGAAAGTAAGAAACGTTGGAAAGCACATATTCACTTTTATGGTCTGATATGTAAAGTGCATATCCCTGTTACGCTGTTTTACTGAATAAATAGACTTGCTATGTAAATAACTTTATACTTAAACTATTTACCTACATATGTACGGGTATTGCTTTTTCCAAATTACTATTAATATGCGGAACTTCGTTGTTTTAAGTCGTTAGGCAAGTTGTGAATTCGACTGCCGAGGAAAATGTTTTAGATTAATACCTGAACTTTGAATAAAATAAAATAGGTTATTGAAATATTTAGTAATAACAAAGATTTGTGTCTGTTTTACAATAAGAATGTATATTATTTAAATATTAAAAAAAAATATATTTTTGTGAGGGGTTTACGAGTAAAAGCGCAGTACAAAATAATATTTCTACTTAAAAATCAACATAAGCTAGTTAAGCAGACAATTCAAGACAACTAACTGCGCAGCTATCTCAATGGATCATTTGTTGATTTCTATTTTCTTTTATATTTGTAACTCTTCACGAACATAAATGTATACACAATGTGGGCACACAACCTTTGGGTGATGCAGAGAAAAACCAGTGGTAGGTGCACGTAGCAAGCAAATCCAGAAAAGATAATTAAGTAGCAAAATACAATATATGTACTTAGTCACACAAATATATACCAAACTTGATCATCGTGCTGGATAATCGAAATGACATCAGCTACAACTCGAGACAACTAGATACACGCGTTATATGTATAGGTACTTACCTACTATTCGCATATTCTTTAATTATAACATTTCAATTTAAAAACATTTTCTTAAACAACATTACCATGACCTCATAATCAAGTTTATTTGATAGACGTTATGATATTAAATATAAAATCCACAAATCGGTTATTTTTCTATAAGAATATGACGTAATTTTATGTTAGTAACCTACATTGGACCGTTTGTGTGTAAATAACTAGTAACCTATTTACTTTCAGTTTCTGTGGTCTTGTATTTAACTTTACTTTTCTCACCAAACTACAATAAATACATAGAACTATCCAGTTTACGTCTTCTAAGCTATTATTGTTGCGCGAAAGTTTGTTTGTTATGCTTTTACGCCTAAATTACTGGACCGAATATGATGAGCTTTGGTAAAGAGATAAGTAGTTAGAGTTAGATTTTAGAGACGTTTTTTAAAGTTTTACAATCTTTATGATAATCTTGATGGTTTCGATTACGAACTGAATTTGGCTTTAGCTGAACTTAAGCTGAGTCGTGAGTGATTTTGACAGCATAAATATATTATTTGAGTATCACTTCTTCTTTCTTCAAGTATATGTACAGTGATAGATAGAACCACAGGCATAATCTAGCATTCACGTAGAATATTGATGAGTAATTAAATTATTCAATGATCCTTAATGAAACACTTATCACTTTAAAGATTTCCGGATTAGTAAAAATATGAATCCGTTTTCCGGCTTAAATATTATGTAAAGTCTGCTTCAACTGTCCCTATTACAGAATACTACTTACTACTACTACTTGCACCCTATTGAGGTCAATAAGGTAACGTTTATTCAATAAATAACATAAACATATTATAAAATTTATACCCTAAACGGAACGCTTCCAAACGTTGCAAACAGGTGATGGTAAAAAACGCTGAGTTTTAATAAAAAAAGGAATTCAATGTTAATTTGTATGTAATAATAGTTTGTAATCTACTGGTGTTGCATAACACGTAATCAAAATTGATTAAAATTATGAAAACAAAAAACATGTGCCGTTTTTCGGAAACGTTCTGTTTACACTCTGTATAGCATACCTTCATAGAAGTTATTAGTTAGTAATAATTATTGTTACATGCAAAGTTAATTTCATTTAAAAGTGTAAAATTACAAATCAATCACACTCCTTTCTTTCACTTATCACTGTACGTTTCTCCAAAAATATAGTTTCACTTGACTACTGTCTAGTGTCGAAAAAAAAACAAATTACTTATTGTAAAATCTCTCTCATTCTCACACAAACAACGTGATAAACTTAAGTTGGTATGATTATTGAGGGCGTTACATTCAGTGGCACCCTCAAATAGACTCAGGCGCAAGATAGTTTCAAGAGCAAAGTAACTATAAATCAGTTGTGTGCGCAAACGCAGCCGCCCCGCGCTGAAATGTTGATGACTTCAAACTGGGGGCATTTCGGAGGCGGTGTGAGTTAGAAACTTTTAGCGGGGATCGTGAAAATTATGTTAAGACTTTGACTGCCAATAAAAATCTGTTAAAGACAAGTCACTTTTGCCCCCCATGGCGTTTAATGTGTTAACGTTGAATAGATGAGGAGATACATATGATTTTGTTGTTTTAAAGATTAGATATTGAATTTTGTTTTGATTTTTTTTTAATATGCGTGGCCTATATTAATTTAAAATGAAACTTGTGTACTACACTTTATTAAAAACAAATAGAATATTATCCAAAGTTTTATTGAATAACAATATAGATGTTACGGTAAATTTGATTAATTGAAAATTATTAATAATTTATCAAAATTATTAATAATAATCACACGTTTTGGTAAAAGTGAATAATCGATCGAAATTTATTACTTTTAGTAGTGATTATTAATAATTCACGACTATTGGTGAAAGTAATAAAATAAATATAAACCCTATGTTTTTTGACCAGCAGGTATTTATTTATAATATTAAACACCGTCTTACGATTATATTAATTAGAGATCACACAAACAAGGTTACTTGTACTTGCTTTAAACCGAAAGGACAACAAATTCACATATTCTGAACTAGAATATTAAATAGTGCCCTTCTAGGGCACATTTATCTGGACTCGCTGTCATTGCAGCGGTAAGTCCCCTGTTTGAGTAGTGGCTAGAGAGACGCCACGGCGTCCTCACCGCCTGACGCAGTTGCTTACCGGACATGGGAATTTGGGTAGGTTCCTGTTACTGATTGGGTGGGAGGTACGCACGGGTGTCATCACTGCGAGGACCGCCCGGAGGACACGGTGGAGCGTATGCTCCGGTGGCGGTGTGCCGTGCATGGGCTGAAAATCGCCGTGTCCTCAGGGATCTGGTCGATGACGGCGACCTCTCGCGCCCGGCATTGGTTCAGGCCATGATATGAAGCGTCTCCTACTTTTGCGAAGCAGTCATGCTAGCTAAGTAGGAGGCGGGGCGCGTGAGAGAACGAACCTCCTCACGCCCCAGCCGTCGTGACAGACACTCTGCGCGACGGGGATCGCGAGACGATCTCCGGCCATCGTAAGTGCGGGTCCACGGACGGCGAGTAAGGGTAGCTCGCCGCCCGACCAGAACCAGACTCATGCTTGCGGATGCGCGCGTAAAATTCTTGTAAAAATCTAATCAAACTTATGCAAAAAAAGTCTATCCTGGTACATGAAATTGTAACAAAAATAAAATTAAACAATTATTGTATCATTAACAAAATCAACACGAATCCTAAAAGCAATCATCAACAATCATATTTGGTTTGCCTGTTAATCTTCTGTAGCACCTATAAAAGCATCAAAGTAACATTTTAAAAGTACTAGTGGTCGCCTAGTGATCGAAATTCGACCATATACGATTTAATTTACAATACCACTTAAAATACGTTCAAGGATAATTTTTATTTAACTCAAACTCAAACAAACTCTTTTATAAAACTCTATTCATATGAGACGTGAAAATATCATCGCATTGTCTATCGATTTTGACGTTTTGTCAAATACGATCAGATACTATGCATGTGTGTGTAATGTTTTATTTATTGATTTAATGTACTTTATAAGCATTATTTTTGAAAAATATTAGCGTCCTGCACTTCTCCTACACATAAACTATAAGTGTACCAAATTTTATGCTCCTACGACCGCGCAATTTTCGTAAAAAGCGGTCCAAAGTTTTTGCATCACGTATTAATATATAGATTATCATAGAGTTCAACAAATATTTGTTGTGCAAGTACAATATATTGCCTTTTAAATTGAAATAAAAATAACATCTAGGGCTACTTATTACATTTATCGCTTATTAATAATAAGCGACAAATCGACACCAGCAATTTATACTGCGCTAACTCAAAAAGCGTACTTTACAGTAGAGGCGTTTAAAGGGAAAAACGTGATAACTTTTACATTAATTAAGATACTTTTTTGAAATTTGGTATGCTTAATATTTAATTTATTCATTGTAATATCTCATATTTATATTTCCTTAATTATTAATATTTTTTGATTTAGCGCAAGTTAGCCGTATATAAGCGTAATTCATCGAAAAAAAATTACATCTTATACACGTCTAACTTATGTTAGCATAGTGTAGTACGGGACGTCGTAGTGCATGATCAATCATCTGATGCATATTTCAATATTTTATAAAGACCATGTACTTACTCACAAAAAGAATAGTCAACGTACCATTAATAAACTAATTAATACGTTAACACATAAGTATTTACTATGTAAAAGTCGCTAAGTAGTTCATTTTACAAACGAACAAGTATACACACGAACGCACTAAACTACGCCAACTATGAGTTAGTGCAGTGTTGTACGGACTTTGACCAAAGTGATCCCCGCGCACACTCCGCTAATAATGGTTGGCGTAATATAAATCGAGTGATTTCAAAAAGTACCTTTACTTAGCGTTTTATAAGATTTGTAACTTTCTTATTTTTGCATATTTCTTCTCAATTTTTTTATGACGTATGTAAACACACATTTTAAGCAACTTGGCATAAAAAAAGTTTTTTCCAAATTTCGAGTTAGCGTAGTATAAATTGCTGGTGTCGAAATGTGATAATTTATCACTTTTACCTCGAGTTTCGGTAATTATTAATAATAGGAGATAATTATTAATAATTTTCAATTATTCACTCTTACCGTAACATAGATACACAAATTAAACTATTTTTTCTAATGTTAAAAATATTGCGCGTACGAAAGGAATTATAATCGCCAACATATTTCATCATCTAATCAAACAAAAATACTTTGAATTAAAACTAACGCAACCCACGTCTTACAAAACTAAACTTTACTCATGTAATTTTATTAAATACTTATTGCATTCAAATATTTCCTAATTATGTTCTTTATGTCTTAATATGAGTATAAATACCATTTATCGTATGATATACTTTCGCCATGGTATAGGAAATTCTTAAAATATTTAATGACTTTGGCATTGATTTAAAAATAATTCTGCATAGAATTAATAATATAAGTATACTGTAAAAAGGAGTGAATAAATATAAAACGTGATTAAGATGTTTTTCCTTTCGGTTTAGTTAAGAACCTATTAACAGCACATAATTTCATCATTTTCTTTTGGAAATAATTAATAATGGTCTAATATGTGTCTACAGTAAAAATAATATTTTAATATTACATACCTCATGATCAATGACAACAAACGATAATTACTTCCCACTTAACTTTAAAATCGCTGCCGCTTATGGCTTAAGGCAGCTGTTACGAAACCAACTTAGTTTGACGTAACGACAAAGTTATGTGCACTTTGACAAATCTTAGGCAATTACTGTTAACACTGGTAAGTAAGCTTTTACTTACCATTGACGTAGTTATGGATTGGGTGTCAAAATAGACACCATCACACATACATCCATAAGTACACACATACAGCGCCCGAATACAAATATATAGTAGTTAGTGGCGTTTTCTGGGTTTATCCTATATTTAAAAAGGAGATGAAGGAAAGTCTACTAGTAATCTCTCTTTCGGAATTCTAGAAACTTGAACTTTGCATATTTTTGGTGCTGATTTAAAATTTTGACACATTATAACTGTCCACTCCATCGAAAACGCTAACCCGCATTGAGCAAGCGTGGTGATTAATACTCACGCGTGCTGATTAATTCTCAAGCGTGGTGATTAATGCTCAAGAGTGCAAACCTTCTCGTGTGAGAAGAGATCTGAGAGATATCGTGTGAGAGGCTGTTGATGACGATCAACTAACCAATCGTTCGTGAAGATTACCTTATCTTGTTTTGTTAACTTTAATGTGTCTCGTACTTTAACTCAATTGAACTAAAAAGATGATGAACTGTTCATGTGTTTAAAGATCCTCGGACCTATCCTTTGAAAAAAACTGGACTTAGCCTTTACTATTTGACTCCAGTACCGTTAGTACGAGTTTACTTTACGTTGTCAAATGAAACGTCTGATTGGTTGGTTTTTCACACCAGCCAATCAGAGCGTCGAACGCGCTCTCCTTTCGTTTTTCAACGTAAAACAAACTCGTACTAAGGTTACAGAATCAGAACCAAGTCAATAACCCAAACCACGTTGTCAAATCAACAATAATTTCTCTGAAATCTAACCAAAAGACAAGCAAAATGAAGCAAAGCGGAATTTATAGGACATTTACAAATTGAATTCTGTAGCATTACGCTCCAGTACTGGTGTCAATGCTAGTCTTAAATTCCGATGAACAATGCCCAAGTTTACTTGTGAAGTTGCCACCAATTTGCACTTTGCATAATATTCACGAAGATATTTGTGGCAGTCATATCTGGAGAGTAACTATCACTTTATCTACAATATCTATATCTATTCCCAAACAATATTGAGAATAATTTAACGGAGAAGAATCCTTTGGTTTTTGGTTTTCCATAGGCAGTGCTAATCGAAAATTGTTGATTGGAAAATGTATCAGAGAAATTGTAACATTAATTTTTTAAAAGAGTATCATACTGACAGACTTTTATTTATTTGTTTATTTGTGGCCATTTCAAAAGCACCTATTTATAGTTTAATTAGAACAAATGATTTGACTTTCAAACAGTCGAACGTGTAGTTTCTGTTTCTCTACTTTTCGCAGATTTAGCAAACTATGTATTTATCAATGATAGACCGCAGTTGATGTGGCTAACAGGCCCGCCTCCTATTACTAAAACATATTTTTTATCATAACTGACTGAAATAGGGTGTGTATGTCTACCCTTTTGTAATTAGTCGTTTGTTTAAAGTAAATCTCCATAATATATTCCCAAAACTGATAATTTTACAATTGAACAAGTTTCCTATTATCTGATGATTTAGATGACGAGAGTTTCCGTACCCTTTTTTTAATTATTTACTTATCTATTTAAACTAGACAACGTCAAAACAAAACGATTTTCACTTTTAGTTTCCTGTTTTTTGTGCCATTTTATTATTATTCATTAAATATGCCAAATAGAACATATTTGATAATATCATTAGAATTTACTATTCTTTCAACACAATTCAATATTTTTCTATACACTTGCTTTAATATTTCAAAATTCTTTACCACAAACATTCCCACTCAATATAAATGCTAATGCCAGTGCTATTTACCAGTGGAACTATCATTTTATACGTCTATAACTATTACAGAGGCGTCATAACTATAACGATTGTCATCAACAGTGGTTAACGTTATTGATAGTAAAAACTATAATAAAATACTCATTTGATTGAAGAAGCTTTTTGTGAAATCTGTTTTGATGAAACCGCTTTGTTGATCTTGTGGTTATAAGCACAATTGTTAAGTAAGAGTTCTTGGTTTTAATTTCCAAGTATAGTAGAATATTTTGGGATTTTTGATTTCGCAATTTTCAGCTGCAACAAGTAAAATTTCAAAAATTTTTAAATTTTACTGAATTAATAAAACTTTATACATGGGACTCGAAACATGTGCATTTCACAGCACGGTTATGGTCTGGAATAACATACCTATACGATACTTTTTATCCCACAGAACCTCGGGCAAAGCTGCTACCAGAAGCTAGTGTTACAAATTAATATTTCTTTAATTGTTGGCTTGAGATATACCAGTATTCACTCAACATAATTTTATGTAACAAGTAGCTATGAATTTAAGTAAAAGGCAATGTTTCACGCCACAAACGACTTGATATGATAATTTCTAGTTGTAACGGAAGAACGATCAATTAGTTTTACGGTTAAATGGTTCATGTCACAGCGAACTGTTGATTAAGATTGACTATTCATTATATACAAGCTTCTCCTTCTTGGTTTATCTGTTTTTATTTTCATTATTTCTTGTTATGTACGTCTAAGATATTGGTGTAGGACAATGGCAAAACTGGTTAAAATCGACTCAATATTTCAGTGCTGAAGAAATATAATTTTCATATTTTAAGTATTTGCTCATCTTCCTCGTCAGCTCTCGACTACTAAATACAGGTTTGTCTAAAACCACGCTATACATAACATTAAGCTCCATCTTGAATATGTCTTAAAATCTTAATAACTGGTACAAACCACACATTTTTTAACTTAATCATGAAGTATATCACCATCATGAGTATTTTCTTCCTCAACATTGTTTGGTAAGCATCAAGCTATTAATCCTTCACAACGTTGCTACCAACCCTTCGATCCAATCTATATTCAACGAACAAACAGACATACAAACACTTTCTACACTCTAGTATGGGACCCGCGTGTCCAATGGAATGCCACTTAGTCTGACCGGATGCATTTTATATACTGACAAACGGGAACCATAGAAATCAAGTACCATACTCGCATTATGTATTCACAATAAAATTTATGGCCATTTGGCTATCTAAATTTTTATAATTAGCAGCTTTTTAATTATTCACACTTTGCTTTTAACCCTTTTATGTTATTTGTCTTTAATTTATTGTGAGAAAGCTAACGTAACAGTTTTAGTGGTTAGTGGTCCTGCCAATACATAGCCTTTACAAATTAGCAGTATTTTTTTAAAAGAATGAAGTCTATATATTTGAAAAAGTAATACATCAAATTATATTTTTATATGTTAAACGGCTTTAATGAACTTATATTGTATGTTAATCAAGATAAAGAGTGCGTACCAAATATGAGATCGATCGGACGTTAGGAAAGGGGTTTAATGCCAATTACAAAATTTGACTCAAACAAACAAACAAATCAAGCTAAATAAAACCATTTGATGAAAACCATTTCAATGATATTTGTGAAAAACTATGGCTATTTACAGCTACATTACTGATGAGCCACAAATAAGTAGCTTACATTAGCCTGTTCAACCTATAGAACAAACTAACTAGCAGTCTACAAAACTAAGACCTACATTGGCTTGTTCAACCCAACCCAACATGCTAACTTTGCAGTCTACAAAACTAAGACCTAAAAACCAAGTCCCGCCCGCATCGAGACCAGCTCTTAGTAATTCCAATCAGAAATAGGAACAACATCCACCATATTTACTTAGCCCGCTATTTAAGGCACGCGCTTGCGTCTAAGTTATGTGACATCGCGTAATATTTTCATTGTGAGAGCTTTTAAATCAACCCGTGCGGCTACAGGGCTGACAAGCAACATGTTTCTTGCTCAATTATTTCGGTTTAGAAATATTAATGTTTTGGTTAGAATGTGGTTATGTAACTAATGTAGGTTTCCTTTTAATTAGGGGTAAGCATAAAGGTGGGCTAGTCAAACGAAAGTGTTGAAAAATCAATGGGATGGGATGAGATCTAACAAAATACCTACATCCCCTGCGTACGGCATGCGTTCCGCTCGCGCTTCATAGAGCCATCAGACCACCACAAATGGGGCCTATTGGGCTGATGCCGACCAGGAGCTGCGGACTGCCTAGCAACTTACCGGGACTCCGGCTCGAAAAGCAGGAATAGGAATGAGGTGGTTTTAATCAGTATGAGTCTAACACTCGCACTCACTCTCATTTCAAAGACTTATTTCCTCTCTTAAAATCTTTTATCTTCTCGATTTTGACTTTTACTTTATTGCATTTGAATTACCGTTTATTATTGTTATTAGCGTTTTTTTTTTCTTTTTCCTTTCGCGATGAATATTTTATTATTTGGCAACGTATGTTTTATGAAAAACAATTTAATAGCCCTTAAACTAAGAGTATTCTATTTTTATGATACGAATTCTTTTTTAAAGGCGTTATATAGGGTTCTTTCAAATAAAAAAAACGCTAAGTAGTGGCTTTGTTTCTTTGTTCCCAAGTGTAGTTTTAATTTTATGTTTTGCTGTATGTAAATCGCCTCACGTTATTTGCTGTATGTAAAACCTAAATAACTGTCGAAATAAATAGACTAGTTATAGTACTTACATGTAGCATCATTATCTGTAACATTTAGTCCAGTAACTACAATTGACACTTCAGTTTCTAAGAATATATTAAGAGCACATCGTTTCCTGAATGATGAAGACAAATTACTAGCAGTTGAAGATGATATCATTCTTGCATTTGCATATCTAACATCATTACAGACGGCAGCAGGACAAGCTACCCTTAATTTTAAAACATCTTTAATTGATTTTCAACCATAAGCATTTTCAAATAAAGTTGATAATCGATTATAGAATTTTGTCTGATTAGTGTACTTTGATCTGCTGCTTTGAATTGAAAATCACTGCAATCGAGTTTATAAATAGTGCTTAACTGTTTGGCGTCACGTCGTTTATAATTATCACAGTTACCCTCTAGTTGACTCCCATAACTTAGGAATGGTTGATTCATGTGATTTATTGTTTTATAGTGACTATCATAATCAGTACATGCATTATGTATAATGTGAGAATCTAAAATATACAGTACATGTCTATATTAGATTCTTACATTATACATAGGGGCATACCTTAAATTGAATAATTCCGAATCGAAACGACTGCTATATTTTACAGTTCGTAACGGCAATTAAAGATTTAAACAGTGAATTTAGCACGAAATACTTAAAACTGAACCGAAAAAAAACTAATACCTATATATGAATAGGTAACATAATGTAATCGAAGAATAATAAAACTGGACCTAAAAATTTGAAAAGAGTTTGTAAAATATTTTTATACATGGATCATGAATCTGAATTAGGTAATTCAAGCGCTGAATCGTGCTTTTTGAAAACTTTTCTTTTAACTACACTTTTATCAATTTGATAATTGATAAATATTTTCAAATTGACTAAATGAATAAGTTAGTTTGAAACAGCTCCAACATTATCAGCCCTGCGGTCCTTAGCACTATTCTCATTGACTAATTTATTGTTATGTTTTCCTAAGCTCCTTCAATATATTACTACAATTGACCATTACTACTGCTAGGAGACGTTTCATTTTACTCATAATATAACTTTAGCTTTATTCCCTTTTATTTTATGTATTTATATTTATGAAATTATTACCTATGATTCTTTTTAGGATCTGCTAGACTAATTTTCACATCACTATCAATTACACAATTGCATCTAAAGCAAATAAATGATTTTGAATTTGAATTGTATAAAGGTTTATTTTGTCGCTAGTGATAGAGCAAAGTGGCGAACAATTGGGGAGGTATGTCCAGCAGTGGACTGCTATAGGCTGATGATGATGATGATGATGAAAGGTTTGATATTTTTATGAGCTGTATTTTTAGATTTTCTCTATCAACCAATAATTAATTAACCACATTAGGAGGAATCCTAGATCTCTTATACTTACGTTGATGGTTGCTATTCTAGTATTTATTATAAATAGGTAGCGGGTAATGTTGTCTCCGCTCATTTTATCTACGATTCGTTTCATTTAAACCATGCACCGTTTACATTAACTAGAAACTTCCTTTTACTTTTGCCATTAATAAAATTTAATATCGAATTAATCGGCTATTTAATCAATAAGTACATATTTATATCCAATATAATTTTATGTTATGACACTTCAAGACAACGCTTGACCTAAATGTAGTAATGGTTAATACTTCAATATTAGATTTACTAAACATCATAAACACTTAATCCGCACAATTATCGAACAGTTATAATGATATTTGTAGTAAAATATGGCGGAATAAATTTAAATGACCATTTTCTAGATAAGGCACAATGATAGTAAAGTTACCTGCACGAGGTAAAGGCTTGGCGAAGATTCTAGTGTAGTACAATCACAAAATAAAGGAACAAGTAGAGTAATTATAAATTGAACTATTAAAACTAAGCTATTATTTAAAAAAACATTAAACTCGTTGTATGGTGGAACATAGATCTACGCAAGACACAGTGTGTTTTCTATTGTGTCTCATATACCGACAGGAACATGGTTAAAGAAACAATTCTATTTTGACTTACGGAGAGTTGACGAAAATATCTGAATCCAAATTGACACGTGCAAGTGTAACTGCAAATAAACAGTAAATCCTTCACCGCTGGTCCCTGGGCTGCCATAAAATGCCTTACCTTCAACCTCTGGCCGGAACAATAAATAACTTTTTTATTTTCACTTCATTCTATAATTGTTTACTTAGTAGCAGAGCGGGCGTGCCGCAGGGCGCGTGTGGGGTCCAACGTATATTTGCACGCTACATCCATTCTTTGTATCCATCGACCGAATTAGAACTACTTTTTTCGTCTCCAATATCGACATTAATACTTAACAATGTGCTGTAAAAAGCATTTTTATTCGTCCAAATCAAACCTACTTCGTTGAAGCTAAAGTTTATTTAATATTCATTCGTGTTCTCTTGCCCGCCTTTTTCATGCCTCAATTATTGGTTACATTTCTTCTGCGATCGATCTTCGTACATAGAACGCCTTGTGCTAATAGTTTGGAATAGGTTCTGTCATCAATATTAAGTGCTAAAGAGCTGGCAAGCGCGTATTGAAGGTGACATAGTTATTAATCATCTTACTTTTTGTGCTGAATGATGTTATATAATTTTCTTTTGAAGTTAAGATAGCCATTAATATAATAAACAGAAGTCAAATAAAACTTATGGAATCAACTAAAAACTATCAAATTTATATCAGCCGAAGGGCCTCTACAAAGTAACATTCTACAATTCAATATAAAGTGTGGACGATAAGTACGTAGAAAAAAAGTAGCACAAACAAATCATAAAATTTCTCTATGCACATAAAGTGACAGATGAACAAATGAGTGTTACCATAACAGTACTAATCGATACGACTCGTGAGGTCCAATCGATTGGGTTTATAAATCAAATATCAAAACCAACCGATTGGATTTATAAATCGAATAAATTTTCAATTAGCCGCCGGCTTTGGGTAATGGGTTACCATTTATATGGATTAATATCTCATGACACAACGATGAGTTTCGAAATCATCGTAGAATTTTGTGTCAAGCAAGTCATGTTGGCTGTACTTAAGTAGCTGGAGTTAGACTGAACTATTACAAATTGCCAGAGAATAAAAAACCGATTAATCAAACAGCAAAAATGGTAGTCAAACAATCAGCTTGTTTAATTTACTCATTCCGCTCATTTTTTTAATAAGAAACACAATAGTATTGTACCAAGTTTTGTTCCTACGCATGAGTAACCACCAACACCGCAATGCTAGTTGCTCGCAATTCACTTTACGTTCCCATTGTTGTACCCATAGCCCTCCTGTTTCTAAGAAATGGTAACGCAAGACCCAAAACATTCGGGTTTTCTGAGAAAGGTGCAGTTTTTGAATACCGACACTTTGTGCTAATACCGGCAGAATTTAATTTGAATGTGCAATGCTCCAATTTATGTGTGAAAGTTTTGTAGACGTGATTTCTTGTCACAATTGTGGCTTATACCACGGTGGTCGAAGTGAAGCGGCAGCTTTGATACAGAAACATTGTAATGAATAACTAAAATACGGTATTATCATTAAAAAAGGAAATGTTACAAAGGCATTATTTCGAAATAGATTCCAACGTCTCTAACAATATTAATGTTGTCTAATGAACACATACTAAAAGCTCAACATGCAATCACGAGATAGTGTTATCAAATAAAGATATAGGTACAGGAAAGAGAAATTCTAATTACCTATGCATCAATATGTTAATCGTAGTCCACCCATTTTAGCCCTCATTACTTGTGTAGTCAGATCTAGAAAGTGATCGAATGTTCTTCATAACGCTTGCTTTAAAGGGACCGACGTTTAACCTCATTTGTATTGGAAACCCCCGGTGTGTTGCCTAATTTGTCCAAAGGTTTCTATTCTAAAGTGGAGTAATTAACATTATCTATATGAATATTGTCAAGTCCTCCACGCTTTACATTTGTTTTGTCACTCACAGCACTAGATTTGTCACTATCAATTTCTGTTTCCAATCGTTCTGTGTGGTTTCTATTGGAATTGTTCATTGACATACAAAGACACCGCTCTTTTAGTTGAAATATATTATATCAGAAATGAATTTCTTGTCATATTGTTTGAACTTAAAATATTCAGCTAAACAGTTAAGGTAGTATTGCATAATTTGGGCAAACAAATAAATGTTACGGGTATTGTTCTGTCAAATTTTATTTCACGCAAACTAAACTGTTCTAAAACAACACTTAACAGATGAATCACATAGACCCTTGTATTGAAGACCCGACAGTACCCGTAACAATAGTCTTTAAAGATCCACTGGCGCCACTAAACAAAGAGAAAAAAAAGGTTCTCGAATATTGTCCATTCGTATCACATCCCTAAGTGGTGCTTGTAAGCGTGAATGATCTTGTACGTGGAAAAAAGTTGGCAATCAAAGTGTCCCTTGACAAGAAGCTTAAACAATACATGACAGTAACATGGCACCAAAGGGATGGTGTACGTGACACAGTTACAAGGTTTTTGTCATTGTGAATATGTTCGAGGAAACTTAAGTGATGAAGAGAGAGTGCGTTAACTCTTTTTTGTTTCAAATTAAAATTGGCTTAAAGTTTTAAGTTTTCCAGATTAAGACAATCGAAATATCATTGTTTTAATCTCGCTGTTTCATGTCTTATGATTTGTAACCAAATATCAGGTGTTACGTTCCTAGCAAAGATTTTGATAAGCACACGTGTCTCTGCCGAGCTATTTCAAGTGTCAATAGATTCCAAAATTCAGTTTATTCAAATTACAGCTGTAACCCGGGTTATTAAGTTGTCAATTCTCTGTTCTGTCCGCATTTATCATTCAATGCTTTTGTCATAATTTATCATTTATTTAAGAGGTGTTTGTCGAGGTTTATTACTCATAGTCCATTTAAAGCGGGTCTGTTGTTTTTCTACATATTAATAAAGTATCGAGTGGAGTGGACACCCAGAAGCAGATAATGCCATGTGTGGATACAAAAAATGCAGAGTAATGCACCGTCTTTCATATCAAAGAAAAAAATCAAGCGATCGTTTGAATCATCCATTTATAACTGGCCACTTTAAAATTGATACAGTTCCTTACATTGTCAATTGTTGGTTTTACTTGTTTTTATCTCGACTAAAGTGTTTTCCTGTGCTCCGTACAAAGGATCACAATATTTGCCACTTGAAGTAACACAGTCTCCACGACCTCGATCTGTCATATTCACATTAACTTCTTTAGACACTGCCACTGTAGAAGACGACATCAAAGACACAAGGTTCAAATTCCCGTGACTTTGTCCAAAAGCTGTGAAGTAAAAATTAAATTAATGGTGCCTTATCTTTTGTTGACAGCAATTGAGTGATTGCTTTGTGTAAAAAAGTAAGTTGTATCAAAGAAAACCGCTTTGCGTGTTCTTTAACAGTCTCCGTTTAAAATGCAATTATTTTTAGTATGAGTGAGGACATTGTCAAATGACTTGTTGGGTCTTGTAACAGTGGCTTTGTTTCTAAGTCTTTTTGGTTCCACAAATGAAGATGAATTAGTTTAAAATGTTTGGACTTTATAATAGTACCTCTTAATATGATTCCTTTTTCTTTGATATCTTTGATAAGATTAATTTATGTAAATGAAAAGATCATGAATAAAACTAACCAAGATTTCAATTACGCTGTGAAGTATCAATTTACTGCTTATAACTATGGATGATATAATGAAATAGCCAAGATTCCTCGTGTCGCATCCACAATCGAAGTAACGAGTTCAATAACTGATTTTCCATACATAAGTTATGAACCAAGATTACTAGCTTCCAACCAATTAACTGGATACTACGACATAGCTGAGAAAACGAAAGTTTTTCTTGTAGATTTGCATAAATAGGATGTTGTCTGTAACCGGGTAGCATTCGATAATAGGCTTTATGATAAGAGAGTAAAATATCTTGTAGCTTGAAAGTATGGTAAAATGTATTATGGTAAAAATTCTCAAGGTTTACCCGTTGGCGCCTCCAAGAGTCCTTGAGTTGGTGGCAATACTTGACAGCCCTTGAATGCGCCGAGAAATATGTAAGAGGCTAGAAGTAACCACGAAAAATAACACAGAATTCTTCGCTATTAATTACTGTTCGACTGTTAGAGCTAAAGTTCTAGGGCACGATTTGAATGTAGATAGCAAATTATCATTTTTATTGGCCTTCGTTTAATTTTAATTGGGTCATAATTTATTTGGTTTGTTAATTTGATTTTGAGATTATGGATTCTTCTGAGAAATATTTGAATTATTGTTTTCTTAACAAGCTTTGTCTTAAGATTTCGTTTAGGCTGTCCTGTCGGTATTTCGAAATAGCTTTTGTCAGAATTATTGATATTAAATCTGCAATTATCTTAACTGCTATCATGCGAGGTTGAATGTGTGCTTCTGATATTTATTCGCATGTATTCGTAATCTGCAGTTGGGATCAGAAATAAATTGTTAAAAGTTCAAGAACAAAATCCTACTTTGTTTGACATTCCTAGAGTTATTTATGTATGTTACATTCTTACATGTATGTTGGCCTTATTTCATCGTCAATAATTTTGTTTTAAGTTTTGTGTTTTTCTTGATTTATTGCCTATTTATTTGTTTTATTTTGTTCGATACGTGGGTTCATAGATATGATAAATTGTGACATTGGACATGCCTTTTGCATTCATCAGGCGTGTTTAAGTAAACCTGCATGTTGTTGTGATCGCAAAATTGTATACTGCCTTGTCATTATCATAATTTTACTCAATATTCATTTTATCAAAAAGTATAGTAAGTAAAACAAATGTATTGCTCTCCTTAAATTTAATATTTCCTTTCACAAACATTTCTTATGCAACATTATCAACTTCTTTATGCATCTAACCGATAACTTCCCAATATGTAACTTAGTTATCAACCAGCTTAACAAAACTCTCAACCCTAACCTTTTTGAGCTTTACTGCTTTGATTATAGGGTTTACATTTACGTGCTGAGGGTTCTTTATGAGTGGTCTTTCTTCGATAGCGTGAAGAATTTGCGTGGGCGTCCATAGCTTGTTTTCTTTGACTTTTCGCCTCATTAAGTGTTTGTATATACGCATTGGATGCACTGCCGTACACACGATAAATGCTTGCTCAATATAAATCCCATACATCTCTTTATGGGAAGCGTTATTGTTCAGTTTACTTATCTTTTTGTATTGAACTTGGCACCGAAAACTATTTGCTTATACAAATACTTCTTGGTTGTATTTAAGAAATTTAGTTTACGTGGTTAAGAGCCAATTGATTAGTGTGATTTGAATTAGCTTTTAGAATGTGAACATTAAGTTCTTTCTAATTTCAATTAACCAAATTTATAGTTACCTACTAGAGGCTATCATAATTAAAACAGATTGACTATCCTGCCTCCATGGTAGCTGTTTCCAATCTAACCTTAGCCTACTTGTCTCGATTTCTACGTCAAACAATATTATTAACTGTTTATTATTGCAATATACACTACAATTTATGACTTTATGTCGTGAAAATTATAGATTAGAAAAAGCTCATCCATGTTTACCCGACCCGTCTAGTTAAAGAAAGTTCATTTCGCTTACACATCTCCTTTTACTTCTGAAGATTAACTAATAATATGTTAAAAGTCACGGTGACCGTGATTTAAGACGTCTGCTTCTCATGCACGAGGGAATTCGACAAGGCTTCAAAACCTACCAACGGCCTAGTACCAACGTGCCTTTTTCGGAGTTAGGTATATATACTTTCTAAGATTATTTAGACAACCACTAAAAACGTGAGGGCTTCTAACCTGGGCTTCTAATTTCTAATTATAAGTTTGAAATCGCCAACCCGCATTAAGCAAGCGTGGTGTTTAATGCTCAAACCTTATTCGTGTGAAAAGAAGCCTTTGATCAGCAGTGGCCACTTATAGGCTGTTGATGATTTATAACAATTCAATAGAATTTATCCGTCTGTCTGTTAACATGTCTATCAAGGCTCATATCATATTTACTTTCACACTTTCTTTCCTCCATCTGCCGTGGAATTCAGTTTCCTTTGTGTACCAATACTTATACTATCTTTATTATGCCGATAATTTGGACCAATATATGTAAAAGTGTTATTGTCTGTTGTCTGTGCATCGTAACATAAAAAATGTAGTTGGACAAGGAAATGGATATTGTTATGTCTTTATTACAATAAAGAAATTTCTTTGGTCAGATTGGTCTTTATATTGGTTATTTGAACTGCTGTAGTACGTACATTTTGAAATCGTGAAATGTGAATAATTATTTTGGTACTCTTTTTGTTTTAAAACAGAAAGAGATGACGGATCGCACTAATCACATGAAATACTTTTTCTTCAGAGAAGATTTCTACATAGAGAAGTTTAATATGATAATAAATCTTAATCCATACGAATTTGAAGTCAAAACATTAATAACATATGAATAGAATCATCATTAACAAACTGTCAATCTGTTTATACTCGCAACAAACCCATAACATAAACTATAGAACCTCTAACATCGACTACTGCTTCGCCTACAGCTTCTACTTCAGGTAACATTTCAATATCTCACATCTTAGAAAACAGTTTCCGTATCACATCACATATTTACATTTTACAAGTTAACTAAACAGTTATCTTTAACCACAACTTTTAACTAATTCGTAACTCTAAACCGTCCAAGCTTCCTTCAGATAGTGCGGTGACATTTCACAACACTATTATAGAGATTACATTATCGATATCGTTATAGTATCGATATTTCGTAACTTATTCTGTTATCGGGCAATCGATAACCTTTCTGCCTTCCGCGGTGACATGTACAAGACTTGGGGAAAGTTTAGATATTGTGAGGTAAGCTTCTATTAATGCAGGTACTGCTTATTATTTTAGTTACTAAGAATATACTAGGACATAAATATCTACTAAAGAATGGCTACGTCCACCTTGCCTAGATATTCGAAGTGAGGCGAAATCTTTTTATATTGTTTACCTAATTGACTTTATGTGATTAATTATTATGTTATCGGCTTACTTACGTAATGTTTTGACGAGGAACTCGACTAGTAGACTCGGTAGCAGCGTGACAATCGCCGCGTCGTGTGTCGCGAAATGCTGCTCATGAATATGAGCCTCTTGCATGGCTTGAAACTAATCGAGTTCCTCGTCAAAACACTACGTGAGTAAGCCGATAACATAATAATTAATTTAGTATGTCTCACGAAAGTTACAATAAAATGACTTTACGTGTTAAGTGATCTTGAACAGTTAGCTCAATTAAAGCCTTATACGAAACTAGAGTTCGATTGTTAGTTCTTGAGAATCAAAAGGTAATCTTACAAAGAATGTCCTAAGCAGCTATGTTGCTAGCAGTATTGTATGGAATATGTTATTTGGAGTATTAGTTCAGTCAATACATCAATCGTTACCAAACTTATTTACCTATGTAGCTAATGCAACTATGTATGTATCCATGTGTAACGAATGCTACTATACAATAGTAATTACCATTAATTATTTCATCTCCGTCAGGTTGTATGTAAACACTAGTCCACAACAGGCATTGTAATTGACAATATTAATCACTATCTCGTCCTTATCGTACAACCAGCTGAATAATAACGTCACGACTCGTAATTTTATGTCCCGATAATATTAACCCACTTGCAGTCCGCTAGTTCGACAATTGTAAACAGTTTAGCATTGGGTTAATATATTTTGTAGTTAGAAAATAATTATAAGCTACTTAGACACATTATTAGGGTACTGTTGTCTTATTTTTGTGTATGTGGCCATTGGTCATGTATTTCTACATTGTAGAAGTTTCATAAAAACGCACAATTCTTAGCTTTTGATATCTTTTTTATAAAATCTGTGTCAATAATATTATAGTGGCTGTTCAGTTGAGCGAATGGTGGCTAATTGTTCAAAATAGGATTAATTTTACAAAGTATAAAAAAATACCAGATAACAGCCTGCCACTGTGTCCGATAGGTAGTGCCTAAGTTCCTAGTATTCAAAATTAATTAGAAAGAAAATAGACATGAAGCATTGATGATTATCACGATAGCAATCCTAATCACATTGTGTATCAATGAATGACTCAATCCACGTTCTAGAATATCTAACGCCACTTAATCCCTTTTTAATCTTGGTTGTAAATGAAATAAAAGTAAATCCCCTCACATACCTTCGCTATCAGCATTACCAAGGCCGTAAGAGCCCAACCGACCACTTCCGAGAATATTTTCGTCAGGTCTCGTGTTCGTAGACATAACATTTATAACAGACTATCAAATTCTTTAGTAATCGTAAGATAAGGTGATTCTTTTGATATTGGAGCCGTAAGAGAAATTAATTGCATTGTGTCACGCCACCTCTGCTGTCCGCTTGTGGGGTAGCCTGGATGCCTTATACATAAGTGCATTATATATTATTTTAACCGGTTATAGGTATATGCGGTTAGTCATCTGGCCTGAGCAAGACATTGAGCTACAGATGACCTGACATATTTTTTATTATTTTGTAAATTCGTTGCCCACACTAGGATTTTCTCCTGTCGTGGGAGCGTTTACAAACATATAAATTCACATGCACTTGACACCCAGACCCGAAACAACAATTTCTGGATCACACAAAGAGTTGCTGCGTGCGGGAATTACCAACCATGCAATTAATTCTGCTCTGATTTATTAAAACTATCTAAAAGTTATCGATAAGATAAATTGTGTGATATTCTTCTTCACCACGTGTTCAGAAGCAGTTAAGAAGTCAGTGTAGCTATTCTATTTCCTTGCCTCTCTGAGAAACAACAGACGCAATATGACACGACTTAAAAAAAATAACCGGACACAGGCAAAAAATCAAACTATTCTAACAATGACAAAAAGAACAGAGACTTCATCGAACTCGGTAACATTTCACTATAGTTTTAAGAGGTTCTAGGAAAGTTAGGGGCGGTCCTATTAGCGGGGTGGTGGTAAGTAGCGCTCGTTCTTTATTGAGGCCCTGACACTTGGGTGCGAAGGTGAGAGGTCGGGTTAGTCTAGAACACACTATGAATGGTTATTTTGGGACCCCCGTGACGATGGTAACATCACGTAGTTTTTGGAAGAGTGTATAAGACAATTTAAGGCAGAAGTTTTTGTTCCTACTAGGTATGTCAAGAACGCTTCATCTCGAAACAGTCAATCTAGAAGTCTTTTAGGATATCTACACTCAGCGGTGCATAATTTGTGGTTGATATATGTATAGGTTTCACCTACAACAGTCTCAAGTTTATAATGAGAGAAATAAATGAATTATGTATAAAGCTAATGATGTTATAAACGTGTTGATTTGCGTGACATTCTCATTACCTACCCCAACGCTGTACTGTGTATAATCCATTATACATCTTTCTATGTGATAGTACATAAAGCCGTACGTCATAGCGCAGTTTCAATAGGACATTTTATATAACACTTATTTGTCTCCTAGACCACAATAGACGACATTTACATATAACTGAAATATATTAGCTACTAATACATATATAACGTCACGCCTTTAAACCACGAAGGGGTAAGCAAAGGTGCACATTATGGCGCATAATGCCAATGTACAGCCACATTTCACAATTTATGTTATAAGTCCCATGTAATAGGTGGTGAGCCTATTGCCATATACCGGGCATATTTCCACACTCCGTGCTACTACTGAGAAATTTTCGAAAAACTGAAAAAAGCCCAGCATTACTTTGCCCGACCCGGGAATCGAACCCGAGACCCCTTGCCCGGCAGTCGCACTTACAACCACTCAGCCAACGAGGCATTCTATTAGCTACTAATAAGGTGTAATAAATGAGGATGATGATTACTAGCACACAAGTATTCGCTATTGACAGATCCTTTCATCGAGCACATTCAGTAGTAAAGACAGTCCAAACAAAGCTTACTGCCGTAAGCATTTCCCACGCTAATGTGTTCACAATATGTGTATTGACACTTACACTTAGTGTCTAGCAGTGTCACGACACCTTTGTCACAGTGTCACGTACATCTCACGGCTCGGTATTTGTGATAAACAAAACTTACGGAAATTATGATCGTTTGTTGTAAACTAATTGTTTGGTCGTTAGTATTTGCTCACGATTTGTAAACAAGCGTGTTATCTTATGAATCTTTACTATCAATATTTAATGAGCTTGTTAGGTTTGTGTTGTTTTGTTTCCGTGGTTGTTCGTTGTGATCTTTCTTTTTATATGTTTTATATGATGGAGGTACAGGATACCCAAGTTTTCATCGCACTGTACCCTTAGTACGAGTTTGCTTTACACTTTATGCTCGTTCAACGTGAAGCAAACTTGTACTAAGGCCCGAAATCAACTCTATTTTGATCGCTTATTATGTGATAACATTCTTATATATAAATAGGACCTATGGTCGCTTCGTAATTATGTCCAGACCCCAATAATCGCGTTAAAATATTTTCTCATTATTTTTAAGTATATTACATATGTGCCATGCTAGAAAACCTGATAACAACCCCTCAATATATCTCCAGTAAAGATGGAAGAAGCACCACATAGTAGCTAACAACCAATATCACCTCGTTAAGAAAATTAGACGTCTAACTAAACACCAATAAACGTACAAACGAGATATACAATTATACACTTAATTTCAATGGCAAATGATTTGACCCTTATTATAAAGTACTTAACTGAAGCTAACCCCATATGCTAGACATAAATAACCCCATACAAAGGCTTGATTGCCTTACGTAGATATAAATCAGTGGAATGGGACATAGGCAAGTTTCATGAGTTATTGTCGAGGACTTTCACCAAACTGGTAGACGATGGTGTGCCATTAAGGTCTGAGGAGTTATGATGATGAGTTGATTATCATGTTAGATGTGTGGCGTGAAATATTGCTGCTTCGGTCTCTTCTGTCGAGCTGGGTTTAGAAATTCTTCGTACTTTGTGT
This sequence comes from Spodoptera frugiperda, assembly GCF_023101765.2. Taxonomy (NCBI): domain Eukaryota; kingdom Metazoa; phylum Arthropoda; class Insecta; order Lepidoptera; family Noctuidae; genus Spodoptera; species Spodoptera frugiperda. The sequence goes on along the minus strand of NC_064214.1, from coordinate 5,917,065 downwards.
CTAATGAATGATGAGTAGTTACGGTCATGGATTAAAAAGTTGATCATCGTTGATTAAATGGTTGGTAGTGACTGCTGAGCAACTAAGTTGTCTGCACGTTTACTAACGCTTTCATCACTTATTATCAGTACATTTACAAAAAGGGATGATTATTATGCCTTTCAAAAGCTCTTCTATTTGCTACTGCCCTAGTACTCCATAATAACTCAACTGACAAGACTCATAAGTTAACTAAAAATCACGGTTTACTCACGTAAATTAATGGAAAAAAGCTCTACTAGTTTCAAGTCACAGAGGGACTCTTCATCATGAGCAACTTTCGCAGAAGCGGCGACATCGCGCAGTATACTGTAGTAGTAGTAGAAACTAATAGAGAAGAAAATAGAGAGAATAGCTCTAGGACGTGAGTAAACCGTGATTTTTCCATTAATTTAATATGTCTCACGATAGTTGTTATAAAAATAAGACTCATAAGGTACTTGTATTGACACGTTTACTCAGCTTTGCAAAGACACAAACAAAATTCTCTTCGAAATCCTAAAACATTGTCACACACACTTGAAACGGATGAATCACTAAACCATTCTGCTGATTCCCACGGCACAATACCCTCTAGTATTTACTCTGCACCTGACCCTACAGGTCCTTAACCCCTTATGTAATGTTAATGCTGACAGGTAACATCTGTCTGTCTGTCCGTCACTTTGTTCTTAAGGTATCTGCATATAAATGGCTAGCAGTGGGAGTTTGCACGTTCGACAAACACACCCGATTTGTTTTTCTTTGGCTATCTGCATATCTTAAGTTCGAAACCACTGAGTGTTTTCATTGGTGATGGAAGACAGATGAGTTGGAGAAGTTCCATAAGGCAAACTAGTCCTTATAAGCATGTTATGGTACACAATATTCTGCATTTTTCATTTGATCTGAATCTGTAAGGCTGCTCTCTGTTTACCTCCAACCATTATTTTGATCTCTATACACAGTTCTGTAAACTCATCAGAGTAGATGCAGTTAAATTTACAAATACATATTTTATTTAATCCTATTGTCTTATTAAACGTACAATTTATATACAGTTAAACTTTTCTTTCCATACATTCATGAACCGTCATTCTCCAACTACCAGGAAAGCAGCAACAGGAAAAGTACTTAGTTAAGAACAAACGAGAAGTCAACAAAAGAAATGTAACACAAACACAAGGACAGTAATCCTTCTGTCTTCACTCATCATGATTACCATAAAAAGGCATTGTACCACGGAAGTAAATGTCAATTGATGGATAAATGGATGTGGCATGAGGTGCCAACGATTGTAGCTCCTACAGACAATACATGACGGTCCTGCCTTCAGAATGTATGTGCATATTTAAAGGACAATAGACTCTGTTACCAACTTACTAAGGATTCTTTCAGATAATATTGAAACAGGTGCAATGGTGATTTGTTGTTTTTCATTGATGTGCTAATTTACTTCGTTTAGTTATATTTTCTTTGTCATTTTTGTTTGTTGTGTTACTACAGTCATCGTTTTGATTGTTTTCTTATTGGCAACTCTTATTTGATGGGTGATAATGTAAAGGATGTTTTCTTTTGCTTTTAGATTAATATTTATAAAAAATATTGTAGGTAGAGAAACGCTTCTACGCGCTATAAACAGTATAGCTGGTTTTCACCAGTCATAAAAAATATATCTGCATTAAACCGCATACATAGCCTAGTTCCTGACTTAATACATACCTAGCTCGTAGTTTTCAACTAAGAACAAATCAGACTACAAAACGCTGGAAATAATATAATTATTATCTACATTAAAATATCGGAATATGAACTCGTTTAAAAATGGACTCTCGGTCAGAAAGTCAGGGTCGACTTTTCATTGAAAATGATTAGCTGGTATAATTACAAGAAGATGTCTATGTCAGGGACGAACAGTATAAATCACGTATGCCAACTTCTGACTTACATAACATCTTGCATTGAACTCCACGGGTGAAGTGCAAGCCACGAGGATCATCCTAAAGTGGTTCACTACTGGTGGAAACTGGAAAACTCTACCACATTTAACCACCCATCCACTGAGATGGTTTACTGATGTGAATTTGAGCTACGGGGATTTTTGATTGTCTGTTTTTGTTATTGATAAAACATATATATTTAGAACTAAGTTAGATATCATTTAAAATTGATTTTATCGGTTTATATATGAATAGGTATGGTGTTGGTCAAGTGCAAATTCCGGTATCTTTAAATCGATTTAAAATCGTTGTACTGCATTCTTGATCGTAATCTTAGGTGTTCGTTACTACAGTGAATAATAACTAAAGAATTTAACGATAAATCGATATAGTTAAAAATCTGAGTAAGTAGTGAAATCCCCGCGAATATCAATGTTTTTAATTACGAGTAAGTGGTTGATTAAAGATATGTCTTTATTTTGGTAACATTTTCCAATGTTGATTGTCAAATGATTGTCCTCTGACAATCATCTGTAGTCTATTAGGAAACACATAAAAGGCAGAATTAATCAATTCTGCCTTTTATGAGTAACAAATATGGCTAATAATATTAGTCCCCCCATTTCCTAGGAATTAGTCCCATAACATAACTTTAAACAGAGAGAAGTGGAAGGTGGGTAGGGAGGCCTTTGCCATGCAGTGGGACAATCATGGCTGAAATCTAAAATCTAATGACATAACTAGTTAGTTAGTCTACCTTTTGGGCAATTAAAAAGTTGTGTCGTTATTTTATTTCAAGTATTGATACCAATTGTTTACCCGACTGTACCCCCTAACTAATTACAATACAAAGAAACGATGATTCAGATCTTGAACGCTTTTGGTAACATTATTTTGTTGCGTTAACTGATAATAATACTATGTGTAATTAGTTACTTATTTTAAATTTACCAAATACCTATCGATCGAACAATTTTGAACTTAGGACTTGTAAAGATAAATCTTCAATTTAAAATAAAATATCTATAACTGTTTTTACAAAGGAATGCGAATTGACGTATTTCAAGATATTTTTAATGGAATTAATTAACTGTGATTGAATCTTTCTTATCTTAACAATGCAATTTAGTTACTTTTTAACTGAAACTTGCCGATTTAATCACGTAAACATTAAGTTAAATTAATGACATTTGCAAAAGTCTTTGTTTTTTCATTTAATAGTAGTTACGACTTACTTATGTTTAAATTAGTATAATTGAAACATGCAATGAAACCATCTAAGTGGATGGCCGACTAAAACCTTTACAAAGGTTAAAACAATAGTTCAGTCAGTGCACCCGATGTTACACGAGGAATATTATGTTATTTCCTGAACGTTATGAACTAGACCTTAAGGTCTAGTCTACATTACATAGTATGTCGTGTGTACGTCACATAACACGGTTAACCATATTACATAAAACTGACTATGTGAGGTAGTTTCAACTATTTTTAGTTAGTGGTATCAAGTACAAATTCATCGAAAATTTAATTAAAGCAAATGCGGCACTGATCGCTTATCATCAAGTGACCAGTATGCTCGTTTGCCCCCTATTCCATAAAAAAAATCAAGTTAAAGTCAAATCACACTGATATTATAAATGGGAAAGTTTGATTCTTTGGATGTTTGTCCGTCAATCACGCTGAAACTACTGAACGGATTTTGATGAAATTTGATATACAGACACGGTATGAGCTGACTTGGATGATAGGATATTTTAGGCTTTTTATCCCACGGAAACGCGGGCGAAGCCGCTCGCTGACAAAAGCTCGTAATAACGCTGAACTCAAGTCCTACCTAATAAGTTAACACAGCTAACTACTTTACTAGAAGTAACTTATTCTGGAAAGAGCTTAACTTAGATACTTTCGTAATATTATGAAAGTTGGTACAAAGTTTAGAACAATAGTTTCATTAAATAACGTAACAATTATGTTGCGAATGGCGCCTGTTATCGCTTATGTAATGTTCTTAGTCATTTAGGATTAAATAGTAGGACTATGCTAGCAGTAATTGGTTAGTCATGCTAGTTCCCTGTCTCAGTGCACCAGGATATCATGTTGCTTTAGAGCTGTCGTTTAACACAAGATGCTGGTCAAGTCTTTCTCTAAATTAGGAACTACATGACCATAGTTTTGCCCTATATTATGTAGCTACTGACAATAACATAATAAGGTAGACAGAAATAATAGAACGCCATTTATTATAATACTTTTACAATTTTACGTCACATTTATTCAATATTTATTATTTTAAACAAACAAATCAATTAAGAGCATTTTTTTCTGCTGACATGCGGATTTTTTTCAAAGTTCAAACTATACTATTTTTTATTTTAAATAGTACATATCTGATTTTGATGGAGCTGTTTTCCTTATTCTATGTCTCTTTGGAAGACAGGCGTAAATAGTATTAAGTCAACGTTCTTTTTTATAAAATAGTTTTCATGTTCTAGGCAAACCGCTATTCTGCCATATTGATAGGTACAAAGAGTAAGAAAATCTACACTGTACCCAGCTTAAGGTGTTATAAGATCTAATCAAAGTATTATGTCACCTGTAGATGGTGCATTCATTTCTTGAGATACCATCATAGGAAACTAGTTTACCTAAAGATTACGAAAATTAAATATTGTTATAGTGCTTGCAAGACTTGAACGTGTTCTTTATTGTGAACATAAATTGAGGAAAGATTTTATCTGAATTATAATAATAGTAAATATCTTTATCTACAATGTTTGTCAAAGCTTGTTTCCAATGTGCGAACTGTTTATGAAACGGGAACACTTTTCTCTTTATGATTTTTTTGTATGGTATAAGCCGGTAAACGAGCAGACGGAACAGCGAAACAGCGAAAATAATTAGAAATTATAAGCCCAGGTTTCCTCACGATATTTTCATTCACCGTTTGTCAGTGATGTCTGATGATAGTCACATTGGTACTTACCGTTGATAGGTTTCGAACCCACACCCTCATGCATGAGAAGCGGGTGTCTTAAACCTCCCGGCCACCATGTCTTTAGACCTTGATTATGTCAATTGAGGATAGCCTTTCTTTTTTTATAACGAGGAGAAACCCGCAAAAGGTGCCTAGCTTTTTGGGTATAAAAGAATGGGTAGTGTAGAATTTTTACCTCACTAAAACCACCTCGATGGCCACCCTCAGCACCTGTAAGGGACACCGAGTCCTCTAAATAGACTTACTCCGCCCCCATGAGTCAACGCCTGTTACGGCACATCTCTAAGGAATTGAGGATAGCCTAACACACCGGCGTCTAACTTTGTCCTTTACTAACAAACTACCTAATTTTGTTCATACATTAATTCTAGAGTCAGATGATATCTATAAAATTTACGGCACAACCACGGTGCAAAGGCGAACGAGTGGATAAACGGACATAATGTAACTGATACATAGATCTAACTTGTGATTATTTTAATGAAGGTTTTGTTGGATTTAATCAAATCAAATGACGGCAATCTGTCGTTATTTCTTGATTACGTAAAGCGATACTATCTGGGAGTGATTGACTCACTGGTTGGAGGTTAGAGGATGCGTCGTGATGTAGTGTTTTGTTTTTGTTGGTTAGTGTTTATGCGAACTTTGTTTACAGAATGCAGGTATGAGAATATGGGTTCTAATTAAACGAAATGTCCTGTGACATTGAAAATCTTTTGAATGACTTAATTATGTTTTATTTTCGTTCTGCATTTTGCATATGTCTACTTAACTCTTGTTTATCACTATCTTGTGCCAGCGGCATCGCCAGCGTTCTTGTGGGATAAAAAATAGCCTATATGCTATTCCGGATCATAATCTACTCCTAGTCCAAATTTCATCTGGATTTTTAGAAGTTTTGACGCAAAGGAGTAACAAACAAAGAAACAAACATCAAAACTTATGCATTTTTATATTAGTAGGATATTGCTACCTTAACATTAATCAGCTAATATTTTAAATACCTACTACTCAACATCAACAGCCTCCATGTGACCAACAAAACTTTGCTATAAGAATTTGTATTTAAAAAATCAAAGAGAATGTATTTAACAATACAAACCCTATTTCACAAAATTAGATAGACCACACAGCATCAAACGCGACTAAATCTAAACCAACAAGTTGCCAACATACCCTGCCAAGCGCAAACATTACGAGTATAAGGTGCCTTACAAAATACTCGACCAACATTTATAACACCAACTTAGTTACAAAACCTAAACTAAATAGTACGGAGTAATTTATTTAACTGTATTTTTGAATAACAGTCTCTAGCACGTCTGTTTAGACGGACAGAACGAATGGCTTGTTGAAACCGAGCCGCGAATTAAATGCATGCAGTATCTAATAAGTGAAGTTAACGCAATATGGATATTTGATATTTTAGACGGCTATTTAGTGGATGGAAATGTTTCAGAAACTTGTGGAATGTAATTAAGTTACTGGTGTGTAGAAAAACTGCTATATCGCTCCTATCCTATCCTAGTAATATTACAAATGTGAAAGTTTGTTTGTTTGTTTCTGAAGGAGTATCACATCAACGACCGATGTGATCGATGTGAAATTGGGTAGAAAGGTAGATTATGGTCTGGAATAACACGTGGGCCACTTTTAATCCCTCGATAAAGCGGGTGAAGCCGCTGGCAGAAGTTAGTTCCTGTAACAATGAATTTTTAAACTTATTTCCTCAAAACAATTATCACACTATCACAAACACAATTAAATAAAACCGTTAATATTTTACAAGCTACTTACTACCATTTTTGTTTAAATAGAAGAACATTACATAAAAACGTCACCACATGAGCCAATGGCGACACATACACATGGGTCTCCAAGATCGTAATCAAACATTAAACTTTACGATCACATTAAAACAGTTTAGTAGCTCTAATTGAGGTATTATCACACATCACACCGAAAGTGTTTGAGCAATCATTATTAAAAGTATCATTAGTATAATTTAAATAAAAGAGTATAAACGCGTAAGCTGAATTCCTAACGGGACCAATAATATTGCTATCGAACGAGTATTAAGCTGAGGTAAGACGCTTAGTTGGATTTTATGAACTAATTTATGATAGAATTAGATTATGTCAATGTATAGGCATTGGCTTTGCCTCTGTTATAGTAATATTTTATGAAAACTTTTGCATGTGAATTTGCATAGTTCTTGGGTTTTCGTGAATTTTGTGTATTAGTCAAGATTGAGCTAAAAAGCGTCATGATATTTATGAGAGGGGTTTACATCTAGCAGTGAACAAACAACATGGGTTGATGATAACAGGGATTTACTCGAAAAAACCTAACAATCAGGGTGTCGAACGCGCTCTTGTATCGATCTCGTTAAACGTACAACAAAATCGTACTAAGCCCTCCACTACCTTTACCATCTAATGAAATGGTAAGATTCTGCACATTAATTTACATGCAATTTTTTTTTCAACTAATCTTTACCATGTATTTTTTTTCTTACATCTGTAATGACATAACTAGTATAATGAAATAGGTACCTGTCTATATAAAGACTTAATAACTTCTTATTATATTGGCACAGATTATAATAACACGCAATGATAGCTTTAAGTATTACACCACAGTTGTAAAGGTTCCTACATTCCGAGCTAAACCCAACTTGTTAATACCATCTTAATTCCGATTTGATTCCCGATTAGACGAAAATAAAATACGTTTTGATTACACCCTTTTTATAGACATCCTTTAAAATATTACCAATACTTAACACTATAAGCCGGTAGAACATGAAAACCCCGTTAATATCGCCATAAACCCATGATGATCATAAGCGCCGTAATTATGGGAATCGATAAAACAATCGATTGCATTCGATTCGATACTCGGACGATTTGAGATCGTAAACCGATGGTTACAAATAGACTGCTTTATTGCTTAATTATCCTTTAAAAGGATTTAATTATGTTTTGATAGCGCTCGGAATGTAAGGATGGGAGTCCTGGTTGGTTCTAAAATAACTGTATTGGTAATATTTTTCTAACTTTTTTATGTCGATAGCTTACGGTTCTCAGATGCATTTTTATTAAGTTCCATCATCATTACTCTAGAGTAATATCTAAGAACTAAGATATCTTACGTATTATAGTTCATGTCTACTATGTCTAGTATGTTTACATAATTAAAAGCAGATATAATAATAAAATATAAATTGCCATTGAACATAAGCTATCTCATTGAAACTAACCGCCATATCTGAGTACACTGTCAGCCTGTCAAAACTCGAGGCGATAATGAAAACACCAATTGCCCAATAAAACACGCGTTAAAAAATATCTCCCATTCATCCCAAGTGTCAAACCACTTTTATTCATCCACCAAATGTATAATACTGTGAAAACATTTAAAAGAAACCCTTAGAAGTATGAGAACTCAAGTAATTATATCTCAACAGTTAAGTGTGAAATACGATAATAAGGGAAGCGACCATTTTTATTGGTCTACACAATATTTAATTTGATTATGACCAAGTCGATAGATCGCATTCTGAATGGATGCGGATACGGTGAAATCGAAATTTTGATTCCTTTTTGGTCATTCCTGATTTTAACGAAGAAATAATGTTTGCTGGAAGAGCCAGTGAATTATCTAATAATATTTGGAAGCTATAATCACAGTAATTCGATTCTGATAAGTTGGGATCAATCTTAGGATTGTTCAAGGTAAGAAATACGGAAGAATGTTAAGTAATTTCAAGTGAAGCTTTTACCTATTTAAGAATGTGACAGACAGCAAGAATCTCAGACAATTAATACATTGATGCACTTGAAATTCTTCAAAGCTTCAAGTTTACTCACTCACATAAATACCACAAAAACACGTACAAAACAATACGAAACGAGAGCTAACAGTTATATTTGAAGTGATCGCAATCTTAGAGCACTTCCAGTAGGTATTGATACAACGACAATCTGTTAAGTCTCAAATCTTCAAGCATTGCTTCAAGAGTGGCACTCGAGTAACTTAGGCAATGTTTTTGCTTCTCACGTCTTTGGAACGCATTATTGTAAATATTATGACTGCTGCTGTTGGCTGTTGCAAGGCTTTCGATGGTTTTGTGTTATGGATTTTGTTTCCTTGTTCATTTTCAAGTGCATTCTTTTATGTTTGAAGTAACTAATACTATTAATTGAGATAACAGACTAACAAAAATCAAGTCTATTGAATAAAATCTCTAACCTCAGAAGCCTGATTATAGTCAAATAATAATCGCAAAGGTAACAAATATCTTACTCCAATAATCCCGCTTACCACCACTATAAACAAACCCTAACTCCATACATCGTGCTAATATCAGTTATATTTCAAATATGGGATGACAAGCCATTAAAACACTTTGTCACTTCTATGACTCGCAGACTAACATGGAAGTGAAGGAAACTAATTTACCACATAATTGCAAAAGCTAACCAGAACGTTTCACGATTAATCCTGTCTTTAATAACTAGTTGAGAAACGTTGCGTAACGTGGCGCCTGTAAGTGTTTTCTTATTAGTATAATAAATTGATGCCATGATTGGCAACCATTCATTATTCTGTACAAGCTTTACATTAATATGGTAAACGGATGTCAGTTTGTCTACATCTGATTTAATTTTCTCAGGATTTTCCTCTGTTTCTCGTTAAATGTCTACCGAATGGTAAGTTTTCTTAGAACTACTTAGGTCAACTGTTTTCGGATATGGCGTTTCGAGGAAGTAATCAGAGAATTAGAAGCTAGCGTTCAATGCATTCGAACAGCCAGTATTAGACAAACTTTACCCAATTCTGTCAAAGACGTCAAACAATTTCATTAGAACCAAAGGCAAAATGAATGTAATAAAAAACCTGTCAGCACGAATAGTTTCCAAGCTACATTTACACTTAAATAATTCTAAACAAGCAAGCGCTGTTCATGTTACGTCTATACCCGAGCCTGTAGACGTCGAAGTTGATATGTCGGTTGGCGCTAACGAAGTTTTTGTACCAGCCTATTAGTGCAAGCGTGAAGAATGCTAATCTAGTGCACTGGCGTAAGACAGAATGGCAGGCTGTCACACCGTCCTACATCGCAATCAGTTACAAATATATTACGTATTAAGTGGAGACTTTAGTGAAATAGGTTATGAATGATATTCCCGTGGGAGACGTCGTTTTGGGTATTTAGGTTGTTGTAAAACAGAATCTTGATTGCTGTTGATGACGTTTCGAGTTAAGTGTGAAATATTTTCTAAACTACGTCATAGTTGATTTTATAGAACAGTTCTTCGAAGAAGTAAAGTACAAGTAGTGATGAATAAATGTCTGATTTTGGATACTGAGCTTATGAGTTCATTAGTTTAACCAAAGAATTAGGCAATACGAGGAAGTATTTCAATGGTACTAGAAATATTATTTCAATTTATTTGTATTTATTTCGGATATATTGGAATAGCACATTGAGAAATTAAATTCCGAATCAAAGGTAAGAATTTTAATTGGTTTTACAAGTCTAACACGTGAACTATTTATTCTAGGCAATCAGTAAACAAGACTACTGTGTACTCACCAGCCTTTTACTTTAGTCCTTCACATTCACACGAAACAAAACTCAACATATTAATCCTAACAATTTGCTTATCAATCACAACCGATACACGATACCCAATTCGATAGTGTTCGGAATTTAGGAACTAATTGATTAAATTAATATCAAACAGTTAATTAATCGTAGATTTATATGCTCATTGAATTACATTTCCATGTCTCGGTATGATAATGTCATTCGGAAATTAGCCATGCCTCTAGTGGTATATGGCTATATGCAAAATTTTCACGCTTTGTTGATAAACTGTACAGATAACACAGAAATTAAATTGGAACTGTTTAAAATGAGAAATAATCAAGAAGAAATACTTTACAATATAGATGTATCTTGCCCGTGAACAATTTTATTTATACCACGCCATATAAAACTAGAAAAAAGTCTTGACCCCATAAGCCACCCATGACGAATTCCAAGCTAAGTCATAAAAGTTGACCCACAACAATGCATTATTTACCATTATATATCGGCAGGGCGACACACAGACTAATCACAAATATAAACATCACGCTAACGTAGGTGTAAAAGCGGATAGCAGCAACAACTTTGTTTGGATACAACACTAAAGCTACCAAAACTTGACAATGAAATTGTATGGGCCAATATTGACCCTTGCGGTACGCCTGCGTTCCCACGATGTCCTGACGAAATTTCTCATGAAATAAACTTCTTTAATGTTGAATGTAACACTAGAGGGCGCCTGCTCTTCAATATGAAGGGTAAACAAATTGCACAACAAATATTGAAACTGATTATCCGGGTACTCGGCTGGCGAAGGCCTACAAAGGCGGCTTTTAGATCACAAAAGACGTGGTAATTGAATTGGATTTTTGTGTAATCGCTGACCACTTTTGATCCTTGTTTAACATCTTTACTGGTCCGTGTTGGGAGGCGGAGTTTTTTGGTTATGGATATAGTTCTGGTTTATGGTCCGAGACTAACCATCAAACGGCTTAATTCCCTTTACCTTAAATCGGAGTGTTAGCACTTTCTACTTTGAAATGAAATTCGAAACCGACTTTCTTGGGTCACTTTATTCGTAATAGGAATTTTACTGAGTAACCTATTTACACCTATTTACAAAGCAGCTACGTATTTGGCAAAGAAAGCTAACAATAATCAGTCGGCTACTAGCAAAATTAAATTAGGTTACTTTCTCTTGAACATATTAAGTATAGAAGATTAGATTAATTTTGACATAATAACAAATTACACCCATTTTGATCAATGTCAAGTACATTTGAATGCATCAGACTCCTAAACAAACTCCCATAGAGAACTAATGTTTGTTTGTGTAAGATTAAATCCATCGTAGTTACTTTATCCTTATGATTTATGAATGCCATGCACTTGACGTTTGCATTTAAGTATAATTATCACAAATCATAATGTTTGAATTGCATTTACTGTACAGTCTGTGCGGCTCAGGAGTGATATTTTGTTAAATGGACTTCAATGGACCTGTGTACCTAGCCCTGAAGACTACAATCGAGTCTGAATCAAATGTTACCTGTTTTCAAAGTTTAATTTTCACTAAAACTCCTGTTGTTTATGAAGTTAAGCTTGTCAAGGTTGTAAAAGACTGTGTGCCTTATGGTTTTGGTGTTAAAGTTGAGATTTCTGTAAATGGATAAGTAAAGGTAGTGCAACATTGCAAGAGCTCCCGCTGTGTTGTTTGTTACAGATGTCAGTGAAGTAATTTAAATTTATCCGGTATGGTTATGTGAAGGTTTTTGATTTGATGTTAGTAACATATTAGCCAAATACGTTTTCATGGTGGTACGGTATCGCACAGCAGATGATCATTGCTAACAGTAATTTCTTACTATCATTTACGAGAAAATTATAGCTACGGTCAAGGCATAACTAACCTTAACATTCTTAGTTTATGGTTAATAAATGAATAATAAATTGTATGTCTAAAGAAGTCTATAACGCATATGGAGGCATATAAAAGTAACTTGTTACCAAGAATCAGAAGTCTAAACAATTAATAACGAGTTTAATCAGGAATTTCATCTTCAACAAACAAAAACCGCAAAATAAAAATTGAGCTAGAAAGTGGACACTCAGACAGATTTAGTAATAAGTATCGTTTTGGACAAGGAACAAACAGATCTATTCGCAGCTCAGAATAAACGACACATATTCCCATAATAATAACTTGCAGACATTCTTCAACCAACGCCACGTGTATGGCGGAAATATAATCCGACAGACTGGCAGACTTGGCAACGACTTTATAAACGCACTTATGAAGTGTCAAAACTCGATTCCGATGAGCGCAATGTTAGGAAAACATGCAATAATGTATGATGATAATTTCATTATGCACTATTACTGCGGTTCCAATGAATATACTATTAGATGGTGTATATTTTCTAGAAACTGGTGGAAAGTCTACAAATTTTAGTGGTTCTGGTTCAATAAAATGACTTTTATGTTAATATTTGTGAAAGACCGCTTACGTTGTATGAGTGAAGTTAGCGGATGCCCAATTACCCCACTTTCCAATCCCCGATTGCCCAAGAACCCTTAAATTTCTAACCCCTAAAAGTTTGACAACACACCTGTAACCCTGGTGTTCCGGGTATCCATGGGCGGCAGCGAATGCTTAGCTCAGCTCGTTTACCGGCTTACACCATAAAAAATGCTTAAGTATATCCTGATTTGGTGCGACAATAATTTTATCAACTCCTTAGATCCCTAGTCAATATAAATAAAAATACACATATTTAATTTTAAACTCTAAACCCAACATCAAAACCAATACCTAACAGTAATTCCTGCTTAACCGTCCGTTGAACAACTTCTAATTTTGTCACAACTTAATTTACAACACTATTACCTTTAATAACTCATGCTCATAATATTGTTAACTACATCATTACCCACAAAACACAGTAATTCGTTTCATAACCCACGTATTATTGCGGACTTTATGTCGTTAACAGGTGGGCCATTTGGCGTCCTTAACCAAGGAAGCTAGTTAGGTGTCAAACGATTATATCTGGAACCCGAGTCACGATTTCGGATTATAATAAACAGAATGTCCATCTATGGACTAAGGAGTTATGCCGATTTCGCTTTTAGACTTATAAGAGAAATAAATTGCTATAAGAGTAACGGCTCATGAAGGAATAATGGTGCTATCGAAAATTATGGTTCTCTTTATAGCCCTAATGTATTTTTGTTGAAAACTTCATGTTTGTACTCGTTAGGACATTTAATGATAATATCAATTACCACTGTTGCCACATCAATCTGACCAACAAGGCACAATAAACAGCCTTGATCTCTGTTCCCAATATTGTTTTATTTTCTAATATCCTTCATTGCACTTTACGACCAATAAATGAAGAAAAAATTCAAAGCAATTCGATGACGTCATGAATCATTCCCATTCTATTGAAACCTATTGTTACTAATTACAAAATATTTCTCCTTGTTTCAGATACATCACAAACGCTTGACCTCTTACGAAGAACAAAATTACAAAGGTACCTCATCATTAACTACTACTGGCGTCATTATCAATTATTGTTTTGGCATTGAATGCAGAAAATTAAAAAAATGCAAATGTCAAATCGATCAACATAAATCTCTATGAAATTACAATAAAAAGTAATGATAATGGTCGGAAGAATTGTGTTTATGAAACTATGGATGACTCTTTTATTGTTGAATCAATATAGAGATAGATCGATACAGAAGCATTGATTTTAATCGATGAAGCATAAGTGCAAACTCGTGTTTTTCAAATAGTAAATAATAATTGTGCTGATAAAGTGTATTCAAATCTTAATATTGTCTTAGTCCTTGATAATGTAACAGCATTCTTTGTTAACGTTATCTTGTATGCTAAATTAATCAGAAACATCTTTGCATAGTCCCAAAATGTCGTTTTGTACTTTGCTTTTACTTGATAAAAGATACTTAACTAATTTATTTATGTTGTCTCGGAAAGCTTTTACGAGTATAAAACGTAAGGAATTTCATTATCGTATTTTAAGAAACAAACCAAGTGCAGTAAGATTTGAAACATATTACAAAAATCATGAACATTGTAAAACGTACTTATGATACTAAAAACAGAAATAAAATGGAATTACTTTTCTACTTGACTTTCTAACCATGAATGGCGTTAAGACAACATCATGATCAAAGTAGAATATGACTTTGGTGTTCCCAACATCCATTATTATAACAGTACCATGACTAAACCAGTTAACAGCTGATGACAAACGACGTGACAAACGTTCCTGTTAATTTGTCTCCGACTTTTTTTCTTTTCTTTAAGAGCACTTTCATTGGACCTGTCGGCAGCTTTCTTCACATCTCAATTTAGATTTTTAAACGGCTTTTCGTATTCTGACATTTCACTTTGAAGCTTTTAAGTGACCATTATGAGCGTCTGTCTGTCTGTCTGTGTTTGGAATGAATTTTGGCATTCTTTGTCTTCTTTATTTTGTCCCAAAATAATTTTCTTTACCTAATCAATAATTGGCTCAATGTAAACAACAATTAGTTTGAAATTACAGTATATTAAACTAATAGAAACGATATCTGCCATATGAATTATGAAGTTGAGCTAACCCATAGCCATTAATTCAATAAAACAGATCTAACAGATAACCTGATCCATATAAGGGGCCGAATCAAGTGAATGTCAGTACAAATTGCGATCGCCATTCTGCCATGTAAAGCACGTAATGAATTGTTAATTGTTCTAATGGGCGATGTATGACATGATTATTGCCGCCACGATAACATCTCTGATACTCTGATAGAATTGCTCTCGTAGTCAGTTTGCCAATGAGTTTGACATTTATTTTGACATTTACAAATACGTGACAATTCTGAACATTTGATGGGGTTAAATAGATCGTATTTGGTGTTTTGTGCAAAATTGGGATTTGAAAGGTTATGTTAATGGCAAAATTGAATTTTAGGCTAAGGAAATTTTTTAAAGGATCCTTATTATTACATTATGGGTAAGGCCGGAACTGATAAATATTCTTACTAATAAGCACTGTATGTTTATGCAAATCAAAACCCGCAACAGATCAGTGGGCGCTGCGAAAAGATGTATAGTGGTCACGCAAAGATGTGCATATAGTGTACGTATATACGTATGACATTCTTGACTGGATGCAATTTAAACACCATAAAATATGCACCACTTCGACGCCAGTTCATTTATAGACACTTTGAACTTCGTTGCGCCTTTGTCAAGAGCATTTCTCCAATTCACAGGTCAAGTTTAACAAAGTATTTTGATTGGTGCAAATTGGCGCCAATGTTCCAAACCATTCTGTCATCTTCTATCAATGAAACACATTTGACATCACCAACGATAAGTAATGTCCGTTTAATTTTAGACTTTAGTAAAGCGTTAGAAGGTTGACTTTGATAAAGATTTTGTTTGTTAAAAGAAATTGCAAGTTTGTGTTCCATTATTGTATCTGATTATCGCTTTGAATCATAGATCTGTCATTAAATGGTTTGAAGTAATATTCGTCATATGATATTTATAGATATTTGCTTGGTAACGAATTTACCTTTCAGTAAATAAATGCTTTGACTGACAGATTTAAGACTTCATAGAAGTAGATACTCGCAAATAGTTTCAATGGCTTGTAAATATTTTAGCTGACATATATTTTGTTGTATTTTATTTGCCAAAGACATGAATGGAGCAGAAAAATGTAGGACTGTCTGTCTAGATAGACTTGATGAAAGCCAAGACGATGTTTACGCGATGAGTAATAAGATTAATAATATATTCAAACACAACTGGAAAAAACTAGATAATGTGAATGATTTACGAATAAAAATAATTTGTGATGATCGAAATAGTAGCTACCTTGTGATCTAAACTAGCTAGACGCCAGACAACCAATAATATTCCAAGAGCTAGCTAAAGAGCTTGTTCAAATTTTTCTAAGTTAGAAATAGATACACATGTAGGTAAATCGACAAAGTATGGTTTTAAAGAAAGAAAATTCAGTTTTAGCAAATCCACTGGCGTTATTAAGCCATGATAATTAAATTTATATTTTACCAAGTTAATGGAATAACAGGCGCTTGAGAGCAATTAACTATGATTGATTGCTAGACAAGTCACAAACACCGCAGAATTGCCGCTCAACCATGTCAGCCCTGTCATATGATTCATAAGCTTGATTTTCAATTAAGTTTATTGAGCCTTCGCCTTAGGCTTTACTAGAAGGATTTGATTAGCTCTTTTCCCAGCTTTAATGTGGTGAATGGTTATTTACTTAGTAACCAGAGCCTTATTAATTTGTTTCTCTGACAGTTCAATTCAATTTGCTGTCTCTTTTTAAGATAGTAACTCTGTTCTGATAATCGTAACGCGCAAAGGGATCTCGTCAATTCCATTAATTCTAAAACACACACAGTCGTTACAGTTTTTATTCTTTCAATATAAAATTTATTATTAAAATCACTTCAAGCCTTTTACGTTTTAAATATAAAATCTAATTTAAATCCCGACCCACCGCAGAGATCATAATTTTCATTGCGGATTTCGCACCTATTTAACTGAGAGAGCTTTTTGCTGCTGAATTTTTGTAATGTCGTTTGGAGAGACCCACCACAGTTTATCTGCATCATCATAATCTTCGTTTTATCACTAACCTACATCTCGGGAACATTTTGCATACAAAAGCTTCTCGGTATTATCACTTACGTTAAGCTCCTTCGTGCATCCAATTCCCCTGTAATGTTTATTGGCGATAAATCGCGAACCGACGCGAGATACATATTGTCTGCGGTCGTTTCGTTAAGAAAAAGTGCGGGTGGCTCATGTTTTATGAACAAAACATGCATGACAACACAAAACACTTGCACCTTACTCCTTTAAAGATATGCTAAACAGATTTTTCCATCAATTGCTGTTTGATTTATATCGGTCATATTTTTTATGTCTCATGTGTGATTTGACGACTGCGCGTGTGACTAAAAAGTAAAACTCATTATGTCACTTTTGCCATAAATTGTCTTAATGGGACTATGTTTTCTGACTATTCATATAGTTTGGGACAAAACTATTATTCTGTCTCCATAAATCTCTTCATTTTTAAACCTAAAGCAATCTGATGAATGAAAACGGTACTTGTGTCACGTCTGCTACTCGCGCAGCAAGTCATATGCGCCGTGCAGTTGGTGGTAGGTAGCGATCGTGGCTGGTGGTCTCTCGACTCAGTTGTCGATAAATCCGTGCATGTCATGTTCTGCACCCACATTTTTATTCATCACCTCGCGATCTTTTTATTTCAGCTGTTGAAGTCTCCCGCTGTTCTCCTTTAAATTTATTGTGTCGATGATACGTTTCTTGTTCATAAATTTTGCTTTCAAGATATTTTATTGGCCTTGCGTTTATTAAACATGTCTGCGGAATTTTTATTTGATATTGTTAACATCTTGTTAATCGATTAGTTTGTTTATTGTTATTGGTTCAGCTTTTACTGAATAGTCTAGTATTTTTCTTTCTGATTTATATCTTCTTACGCCATTACAAGCAGTAAACATAAGACAGTAACAATAAATGCCTTTTAAACATTTCCTACGTGTTCATAATCAGCTATCCATGTTTCGTCACTTAAATTAAAAGTATTATTTCCACTAATACTTTTAACTTATTAGCCACTTTCCAATTTTCGAGTTCTATGACCTTGGCTACCACCACCAACCACTACTTCCACTAATAGGGACGAAAATCTATATTCGAATTGAAATCTCAAAACATTCCCTCCCATGGCGTTCTTAAACAACAGTTCAACCACTCGACTTCCTACTTAAGTCGTAATCACGTGCAAACTGCCAAACAATCAACACTTGGGTGTCTAAACTAGGAAGGCAGAGATTTAGACATAACAAGAGCAATGTTAGGACTATTTATAAACTAGCAAACGTACGAGTCAAAACATAGTGCAATTTTAAACGCTCGATTAGTGAGCGCGATTGTGTAGGAGTGCTGCTGATTTGATTGTTTGGACGTCGTCTTGTTTTGAAACTAGAAATGTTTTGCTGTTGTTTGTTCTCTTATCAAAGTTGGATGTGAAGGAATGGAGGTTTTGATTGTGAAACAAACATGAGTTAAAAATCTAGTTTCTGTCAAGAATAATATGAGATTTATTGTACGTGTTAAAACTACTATTACTACTACTACCCTTATGTTTTTGCAAGAAAACCGAAGCTAAAGGTCGATCTTAATTCCGAACTACATGCTCTACTTCGAAACATTTTTTTCTTACTCACTACACCCAATAGCATCAACCACCTAATCAACGATGCCATCAACCGCCATCCTCCTATTTAAAACCAAAGCAGCTCACCTCAGCTCGCACTCGTTAAAGTAAAAGCCAAACTCAACACAATCCACCTTTTCATTGTTACTGCAGAGACGGCCAAAGTAAATTATATTGTAACAGAAAGCGTATGCAACGTATTTCCGTACAAGCCATAAATTACCTTAAGGAAATGGTAGCAGGCCACTAGTACACAGTTGCACATCAAAGTATATGACCAGTTTATCATGGTCTTAGTTTGTATCATCTTTCCCCACATTCAGCGGTCAGTATATACTGGTAATGTATATCTTGATTTGTATCCATGTGTACTGGCCAACTACCTGTTGGTTTCAAACACTTAATTACCTTTGTTATAGATGTTAAAGCCTTTGTGTGGAACTACTAAATGGTTTATATTATTATTTTTATTGGCTTCTTGCTTCCAGGTTTCACTTAGGTCAGTATGATATTATAGAGTTTTCAAGCAATTTTGTACTCTCCTTAATTTGTCATTAAGTTTAATTTTCATTTGTTAAGTCGGCTTTTAATATCATGTATCTTTTATCAGCCATTCTTCATACTATTACTTATTATGTAGCTATTAGACATTTTAAAGATATCAAAAATCCTATATTTTCGTCTACTGACTTCCAACAAAGATCGCATTATAATGCATGTAAAATTATACATACGTACATAAATCATATATAAACTGGTCATACATACGCGAGCTATACAAGCCGCTCCACCTGTAGCCGCCCGTAATCCGCGCGATAGCCATCAGGGAGTGCCTCCTCTCGCTTCGTTCTAGATAACGTTGGTACTGTGGGGGACAAAAGTCAATAATTTTGTACTTCAATAAGTATTAACATAACAATATTTTAAAGACCTTAATAAATACCTAACTTAAATTTACATAATGTTAATTTAGGTAACCTAAATTATTTTAAGCAACCTAAATTTTTTTAAGCAATTCCAATCCAGACCATTTCCTAAAAAAATTAAGTTGGTACTAGTACATTTTTTGAGGGCAGAAAATTATTCATTGATTTCTCCCGCCTTATGTGAAACGACTGGGAGTTTCAGTCTCTTATTGATAAAAAAGACTCGTTCTTACTTCTATTATTCGACAGAGTTAACCCGCTAGGTAGTCTGCAGCAAATTTTAATGGTCTAGTACTTAACATTTATGTGAATCAGTGTACTTGGTACAAGATCAAGATTGGAGTGCGAGTGTATTCGGCTCGATGTCTCAATTAAACGTTTTATTGGCCAATTTGCGATACACAACGACAGAGGAAAAAATGGCGGTCGTTTATAATCGCGCCTTTTTTAATCTTTATACGATTTAAATTGATGCAAGTTTTTGCAGTTTTTAATGGTAGTCATGTGTCATGATGAGTGTGATGTTTTCTGTTTCGGTAATGCCAATTAATATTGTTAAACGTAGAAGTCGCATACTAGGCTTTGCAACAAAGATGATACATCCACAAATTAGGGCCACCGATGTCATCTTCTTTTAAAATTATAAAATATATTTAAGCCATATACAATAACTTTTCAAACCTCAAAACAAAATTTTATCCTTCAGTGAAACATTGTGCTAGTTCCAAAATGAAGATTCGTATGAAGAACGACGAGAAAGATCCTTCATCGTGACTCTCTTATTTAAATTACGATAATAATAGAATTTCGTGTATCGTGGACATATTTATCGTTAATGCATTGAGACAATATTTCCTAAATATTACCGAATAGGCAAATGTAAGTACAATTTACCTTGTCAGTGTGGAATTCCAAAACACGACAATTCAAGTAATGGTCAAGGTAGTAATTCTTCCTCGGATTTGCCTGCCAGTGTAAATTAGAACTCAACTTGGCGGCCTACGGTCATATTTTAGACTATAACATTATTTTGGCTAAATAAATGTATATTTGTCCAAGTTAAATACCTATTTGTATGGTAATAGATATGTCAGGCGTTAAAGTAACCTAAATAGATATGAATTGTTATAATTTGTTGGAATTTTCGTACTAAGACAGTTTTGGCAACATTTGTTTTCAATGACTGCCTTGGTAGACAAGATAAACATGATACCCTTATCCCTAAAACATTTAAGTTGAAGCATGAAGAACCCAAAATAGATGTATTGGTTAAAAAATATGAGACACAAGAGATTGAACATATCATTAAAGAAAATGCTAATGATGAACAAGTAACATAGAATAAGGAAGACAACATCCCAGCGATATTAAAATACACACATGCAAAAATGTAGTAAATCTTTGACAAAAAACATTAAAAAACTATAAAAAGGAGTACCTCATTACATGTATACCCATTTCCTGTCCCGTAGGACATGAAAAGGGCTATAACTAATGGCCGTACACCTCAATACGACCGGCTAACAAACGAGCATGATATTTTACAAGCCCGTAAACTCAGATAGACAATTTGACCTTATCACGGGAAACTGACGTTTATTCCTAGTAAATAACTGAAGTTTATGCTAGACCACACTGTTTGATATATTTTCATTTTATTTTATGGGGTTTGTTTTATATTTTGCTTGCGATTTTCGTATAGTTGTGAAAAGTACTAAAGTTTAGTGAGTACCGTACAACAACTGTTAGTTATACAAAATGTTGGCAATTTTTTTAAGTCAGTTTAACACTAATTAGATGTAGCAGCGCGACAGTCGCCGCGTCGTGTATCGCGGAATGCTGCTCATGAATATGAGCCTCTAGCATAGTTTGAAACTACTCGAATTCCTCGTCGAACAGTTACGTGAGAAAGCCAAAAACATTATAATGAATAAGGACGAATATTGGAATAAATAATACGAGAATATTTCTAACAACATATCAGAAATTTCGTGCTTATTGTGATAGTATGAGCAAAGACACAATGAAGGTTTATATTATATATTTCATCTTCATTTAGTAACTACACATTATACCCTATACATAAAACTTCCTTTCCCAAAGATTTTTGCAACCTCCATTCCATTTCAAACACACATCGAACCACAAATGAACTAGCAGATTTTTTCTCCATCCACATCTAGTATTTGTTCGTAATAGTCTTCAACGTTAGGAACGTCAGTTGGTGTTAAATATGTGTAATCAGTAGAGATAATAGCAGGCTAACGGCTAACAGGTTGTAAGACATGTGTTTAGTTAACTTTTTTAGCTCATTTATTGTTATTATCTATGCGGTAGGTTGTTTGTGTGGCTGGAGTATTACTAGCTATAGTTTTTTCTGGGTATTTTTCTTTGTAAGGTTCGTTCGTAGCTTCCTTGTTTTGAGCTTTAGGTGTTGGTTTCTTTTTTATTTTAATTTACTTGACGTCAATGGGCCTATTTTTAGCAAAATTCTCTATCGGCAAATCTTGCCATGGATCAATTCTTTGATAATTTAAATAATGTTTAATATGACACAGGATAATTTTATCTTCACACCTAGATGCGACCACGCGTCTACCGTGTCCATGTTTGTAGAGTAACCAGTTTGCAGCAACAATGTAGTTTTAATATTACATTCTGAATTACCAAATTAGGTATTCTAAATGACAATAATCAAGCTAGTAAACACGAATAATTTTAATATGTTCTTTACACTAAAGAAGGTTATAAAATCTCCTTTATAACAGAAAAGATATTAACCCAAAGAAACCTTGAACCATTAATTTTATATTACCTTTATAAAACCACAATAAGGATCATTATAGCCTATTTATTGTTGGCAGTGTAAACTTAGCTTAACATTAAGTAAAGGACAGTTATGAGTAAAATAGTGGACAAACAGTTAGTTTAAGACTGGTCATCATTTAGCCAGTAGTGGTCATTTTGAAGTCACAACTGCCATCTTCAAACGACTCCCGTTTACTACGACCAGTTTCGAGTAAAGTTTATACAATATAAATCGTACGTTTCTATTAAGATTTGTCTTTAAAATTAGCAAAATTATGTACCTAGTGTTCTTTGAATTGAGAAGATTTTTCATAGAATTAAACGCTATTTAGTGGGTATGCTAAAGATTTATGAATTAACAGTTGATTAGTCCAAGATACCCATATCTTGACAAATAATATTAGTAGCGGATAGGAACAAGAGACACTGGGTGTATTAGAGACTGTCTCTGGTAATAAAGCTGGCGTAAGTGAGATTTAAATATTAGAGACAATATAAAAATAATCTTGGTTTGAGTCAATAACCTGGCCTTAAAACGTAACTCCCAAGTGCTGCGAGCACAACACGTAACTTACAACAATTATAAATACTCCTACAGTCGTTTTCTTTAACTTTTTATTTTTCACTGACACAGAGCTTGCAAGTATTCCGCCATAATCCATTATTATTTTATTACTGATGGAAGAATGGCTCTGTAAAATTGTAATTGCTACCACTATGCCTCCCTGTGGTTTATTAGTAGCCTTTAAATAATAATCTTCGCTAAATGCACTCTTTTTACGAGCGAACAGAGAACCTTTTATTTTAAAACTTTCTAGTATTTGTACTATAGATGTGTGAAGATCTTGTGAGGGTTCAAAGAATTTTGAATCGTGTATGCGAAGGCTAGAGTTGAGTTTGAAATGTTTGTGTTGGAAGCCAGCTTAGCTATTGTGTTGGTTAATTGGCGAGTGTAACAGAAAGCTAATTAAAAATCCAAATGATTTTGGTTTCATATTCCTTTGTCGCGCCATGATTGGTCCATTTGACTTAATCGCTGCGAAGCAAATTGGTTAGACCCGTCAGCTTATGCACTCTTACCTGTTTATGACGTCAAAACAATAGTTATTTTTCTTTGAAATTGCATTTGTGACCTGTACCTACTACCCACCTTACTTCTTTATGGGATAGAGTGACAAACGGACAGACGGATCACCTGATGGTACCTAAGCAATGTATAGACACCGAAAATCCCAAACTAGTGTTACTTGTCTCGTTTGGGGATTGAGGAAGATGCTCCCATCATAGATAGTGCCACCGATAACTTAACTTACACAATGAATCGTAACATCTCACGGTGTTTTACGTCGATTTCTTTGAGGCTATGGTATCACTTCGGTCGAACTCATTCCAGTACCATGTTTACTTCACTAGCGTTTTCATAAAGAGCTAAAAAGTTTATAACCAAATTAAAAAAAGAAAAATAGCACTATAATATTTTAAGCACATTCCTGTTAAACGAACAACGGTACACTCGGGCACAAAAGTCCGTAACCTGTCATTACCAGCTTGCGAAGTTTTATGCACATTCAATATTACGAAAACGGAAGCGTTATTACAAACTTGACATGTACAGGCGCGCACAAAACCGTTGATCTTCCTTTTAAGGGTTAAGCAGCGTTTTAGTAGGTTTATTGTTATCTATAGGTTTACTCTACTCTGGAGCTAATGAGGAAATTACCTAAAAACAGTACGTAGTACGTAGTGTATACTAAAGATTATAATATTATTATTCAGACTATGCTAACTTTAAGGACTCACCGCCTTACTCAGAGTCAATGGTTACTAAACCTAGTCCTTAGCAATTGTTTTCGATACAAAATCCTGCCAAGAAAGAGTTTAAGTAATCATTAAATGTCTCTGAGTGCGGCTTAATTAGGTACGTGTTAAACACACCAATTATATAATATCTTTTTTGTATAAGATCGTCAATGCTTATACATATATTGATCAATTTGGTATTTCGTCCAGTTTTTAAATGCACCTTTAAAACAGCAGAGTAGAGAATCTTAATAAACTCAAAGAATCCGAAGTACATTAGTTCTTTTCGGTTGTCACTTACAAAACTACAATATTCAAAGAAACAAAACAGCATTAAGAATATAATAAACAATGCTAATCTAATTTTCTATAAAAAATAACGATAACTCGCCCACATAAGCTCACGCGCACGTTGTTCTCGATCACCCCAAACACCATATATGGCAACACACATAACTCTGCTTTCACAGCGGGCGCACGCGCAAGTATGGACGGCGATCTTAAGATTTATACCCTCACACTTTAACACTGAATAATCAATTTTTTATAAGAAAATGTAATAAATATTTTTTATTTTGCAAGTTTTTTTATTGGCCTTTTCAGATCAAACAACAAAATCTTAGAGAGAATCATGTTTACTTCGTCACTGTTTAGTGAATGGTTATAAGATTTAATCATCATGTATATAATAGGGTAGATGAGTAATTTTTTATTTTAATGTCCGTCTTGTAAATCTTTTATATAAAAATAAGTCGGGTTTTCCTTCCTGACGCTATAACTCCAGAAGGTGCGAACCAATTTGCACGATTTTGCATTCGTTGGAAATGTCTCGGGCTCCTTGAGGTTTATAACATAAAATAATATATAAATGCAATGCAAAGAAAATTCAGGAAAAATTCAAGAACATAACAGGAAAACAGGGATAAATCATTGCTGGGAAAGGGACATCGCCGGGTTTGCTAGTTATTTAAAAGTATTAGTCAATTGATTAGGATATTCATTCGTACCGAAGCATGGCTCTCCCACACTCAGATACCTTAGTCCGCTTTCCCTACATCTTTCCCATCATTATAATAATATCTCGAGACAAATGAACTCTAAGTTTAACACGCGGCCAACTAGATCCACGCTCACTGTATTGACACACTGACGGACGGGACGTAGTCAGTTATGTATTTTGATGTAAGATTCCAATTTAACTTTAGAAAGCTGTTTTATGAATTAAAATACCAAGTAATACCTGCACAGGACTTATCAAGACAATATGAACTATAATTTATACTCCCCATAAAATACCATAATGCACAACTAAAACTACTGTTTCTCTTAAAATCATACACATCAATTATTACTCGTAAAATTTCTAGTTTCCTAACTTTCAATTTATTCAAATAGACAACAACAATTTTAATGGCGGACCGAATAATTCCAGTGACCAGAACAGTTTATTTGGTAATAATTATAATGAACACAGAAACTTTATTAATGTTACGCAACATTGACTTAATATCCCCGTAGTTTACACTAATGAAGTTAAGAGTAATTTTATTCAAGCTAATTACTAAGGCCTTTCGATAGACTGTCATCGTAAACTTGACGGGCCTCTCGATGACAAACAGCTCAACCAATTTCCCACTTTATAATTATCAGGTTAGAATTCAAATTGCAATGCTGTCGACTAAGTGCGTCTAAGACTTGGTGTCCACATTTTGTCAATACGTCGATGTATCGTTTATATTACAAGTCGGTAAAGTAACGACTACATTTGAAATCAATTTACTAATCCGTTAATGGTAATTTTAATGCTTTTCTAGCATACACTGGCGTACCACGATAATGTGTGGAATTCATAGATTTCCACTTGGACATAACTCCTGATACACCCAAAGAGTTAATTACAGTAACACTTACTTTATGTGAGTAGTCTTAAGTTATCTTCTTTAACCAAACAATGGTCGCAAATCAAGATTTTTTAGTGTAAGTAAGAACAATGAAATTGTAATGATTTTGACGTCCATAAGTGCCTTCCCGGTCTATTTGAAATAAATAATTTTGAGTTTGCCTTTTGACCAATAATCGGAAACCACTTTGCAAGAAATGGGAAATAAAACCATACTTCCTTAAAGAAACTTTCGCTTTGATACTGTAACAATCACTCCATAAAACAATTCTTACTCCAAGCAAAGCGGGAAAAATGTCAAAAGAAAGGATAATTATGAAAAATTAACCTTCAATACAGCGACCTGGTATGTCAATAGGGTCAAGGTCAAACTGGGTCAGGCTGAATGAGTCACTGAAAGATTCGCACGGTCGGTCACAAGCCAGCCCGCTCGTCAGCTCATAAACGTACGCTTCCGTATTGTGGAGACCTATGTAGACTGTCCAATGAATAGAGAGATACTTGAAAGATGAGGAAATATTTTCTGGATCAATATTAATAGTTACGCTTAATTTAAGCTTGGGTAATTTAACTGGGCTATATAAATATTGCTTTGTAAACGATAAAAGAACGATGAATTAATGTTGATATAATTAAATATTTTTTGTGCTGTTAGTTTTGGTAAATGTCTAACAGGGAATCAAAGTCATTTGTAGAACTCTCAGGCTGAATGTTTTTCTTCTAAACCAGTCTTATACATAACTATACTGTTTCAATACTATGGTCAGTTATAGCAACATCTAAAATTGACACATTTCAAACTTTACAAAAACTCTTAACAATCTGCATCTCGCAACAACTAATTCTACCTCCACTACCTGTATCGTCACCTCTAACCGTTAGTAGCTCTGCAATATTTTGATCCATCTTCATAGTCGTGGCCTGTGGGTCGATAACACCGCCTGTCTCTGGATCGATCGGGTTCCCGCTAAGCAACCAATCAACACTACGATCTACTGCAACAATGCGCCTAGTATCACGGCTCACGTGAAACCTTCTTCAATGTCACATTCCTTGACCTTGAACGTTAGTATAGAAGGTATTATAAGTGTATGTTAGTTTTGATTGTCCCGAATATATTCTTTGAAATCTACTTGGTGAGAACATAATGTATTTTCAGGTTGTGCATAATACACGAGGTAACAGTAATTTTGTCGATTATGGTGAAGCTTGATTATCGAAATAATATGTTTGTAATATTTTAGCTGTTAAAATAAAGGTGACGCTTTTGATACATGCAATGACATAATAGACGACAGTAATAGCACATATTAAAAATACCCAAATAGTAATGATAGAAATATTGTGTAATTTGCCTTGAACAGAATTATCCATTACCGTCATATTACTTAGAATCACTTATAGCTCAAAATATAGGTTAAAAGCTGATAAAAATGACAGATTCCCAACCTACATTTATCAAAACAGTCATGCAAATGACTGCATATGGAATTCTTCAGTAATACTGAATCAGTTGCTTATTTTTCAGTATGACGTCAAGACAGTTCTGCTTAGCCCGTCAATGCCGCACATACTGCCATTTAATTTAATTTATGTATTGCATGAATAATTTCATACACATATTAGATTAAAGTGAGTAATCTGACAGACTGAACTGTTAACCAAAGGAATTTAGATTATTGTATCATTTTTCATGTTGACACTAACTGCCGTATTCAGAGTCAATATAATGGTTACTTAAACCTGTCAGTCCTAAGCAAATGTTTACGGAACAAAATCGTTACTAAGGAATAATTTAAATATCTATTAAATGTCTCTGAGTGCAACAGTGCGCTTATTGGAACTTTAAAGAGGAGTTTACAAAGCCAAAATAAATCCTAAAGGATCTTTAGACACTTTCACGCTAAGTTATCAATCGAGGTTGTTGCATCGATCATCAGGTTAATAGGTATTAAAAACTCCATAATCTAAGGCTGTTAGATGCTGTTTCGTTTTAGGGATTTATTTCGTTCTTAGGGAAATATGTCCAGTAGTTTCCTAAAACATCTATTAAAATGGCTCCATGTTGCAAAATCCCAAATAGCTTCACATCCAGCCTTCGAAGGCGAACCACAAAATCTGCCTATCAGATTTTCCTTTACTTTGATTAATAGGAACAAGAATGCTAATGTCCCGCGTATCTGGGAGCAAAATAGTTCGCTCTGTTTATATTATGATATGATAAATGGCTTCTTTAGGAATGCAGCGGATTATCTGTGTGGTCAGGAGGCAATTGATGGTGAGGATGACGCCATCAGCCAACCTGGTCTCTTTGTAGTCGGTCCTTATGTAGGCGATGAGGAGTGCCAAGATAGAGGCAAGAATAGTAATCGTGATAATGAATGATTTATAGCGATAATTAAATTAAGTCTAAGGTTGTTATCAGATTGAATATTATCGTCTGATTCTGTAAAATTTTACAATTCTGATTCTAAAAATAATATTGATTGCGAATGTAGTCGGTTGGTACAGCTCCTTCATTAGCAGTGTCTGTATTTATTTCATAATCAAGACCAGTCATGATGACCAGTGAAACGAAATAGTAAATGACATTAGATTAGATTGTTAGAGTATATGAAACATTATTCAATCTCCAGACACGCCAACAATTTCCCAGACAAATAATTCTGGTGTAATCCAAACGCTCATAAAACTTGTAATCTCCACAAAATACCAACTGTCACCGCCCTTATCCTGGGCACCAATCCATCAGATTTGCACTCGACTAATCCTACAAACATCTCGACCGTGGGTGGACATCGGATAAAGCGATTATTATATTATAAATGTAAATAATCGATTAGCATGCGCTGGCGCCGCCCGACCCGCGTCACTTGCACGCGGCGCCTGCGACGGCGTCAACCAACCTATTAAAGGTATGCCTTCAGCACCATGTGTGGTCTAGGGTCAAGATAGAAGTATTTTTTTAAATATACTTAAATTATAACGTATGCTACTGTTACTCCACGATGATTGTGTTTGTTGGTTTATCTGGTCCAAAATCAAAAAGGGTTGTCATGCGTATTCAAATGAGATTATCTATAAATAAACATTTCCATTTATTTCATCAGTCAGTACCAGATAATTAGATAAGACTATTTATCATATTAATCTGATACTTAATTACTTTGTCTTGTGAGCAACCAAAAATAAACAATAATCAAATAAATGATCAGACATAGATTCCATAACGTAATGAATAGAGACCTCCCATTAAAACAGTTTTCTAGGACATAAGCTGTTGGTTAATTAATATTTGGCTTACGAATCATTTTGTAGTAAGTAGATACGTGCGCCGTACGCCGTACATACTAAGTACGATCTCCTAACACGCGTCGCTATCTGTGTACCACAGCCTTACATACTGATACGATCGATGCCGTGTCAATCGATCCCGCTTATCCAATCCATCGATTTATTTCATTTATAATTTGTTTCAAATTGCTTCTCAGACAGCCTTCCATTAAAAACAATTTGCATACATATCAGTAATGATAAAACAAGTGAATACGTCACTAAAAATGTTGACTACTCCTGTTTTATTTATAAGAAAATAAATCAAAGTCCATTAACCTGAATCTGGATTGGAAATTATTGGCTAAACGGTCGTTTAAATTAAAACATGACATAATGACGTTTTAATAAAGATGAGAATTGCAATTTGTATACAAGTGTTTCGAGAAAATTATTTCGATTGTTGATAGAATTTGTTAATTCGATTACTAAATTACGATTTCAATATCTAGGTTACAACTACGAACTACATCCGTCCTGGTATTAACGTTATCCTTACTACAAATTCCAGTCAATCTCAGAATATTTTAGTATAACTATAATAATCAGAAGTTCATCATCGTCAGTGCTTCTGATTATCCAAGCACGCTTAGATGATCAAAGCACGCCTTCCTTCATACCTAGATCTTCAGATCTTCATATGGTGATGTACCTAGTTCTGGATAACAACTTCTACATATAATATACTAGCTTCTGCCAGCGGCTTCGGCCGCATTACCGTGAGATAAAAACTTATGTATTTTTCCAGACCATAATTTACCCTTGTTCCAAATTTCAGCCCAATCCCTTCAGCCGTTTTGACTTGATTGAGTAACAAACATACACACAAACACAAACTCACAAACTTTCGCATTTATAATATTAACTAGTAAGATAGATAATATAATTATAGAGAGAGGGTGATGTTTTAAATTCTTGTAACATTGCCCCAGACGGAGTCGCAATATTAATCATGTCGGCTCAAGTTTTCATAGTCGTTAATTTACTGACGGATTACTGAGGCATTAAACTAAACTTGGACTTTTATAGAGCTGGTTATAAAAGATTTGATGGTTACAGAATACTAATTGGGTTTAGTTAGTTTGGCGAAGAAACTGGTGTGTAAGTAGAGTAATTATGATAGTATGTTCTATTTCGTGGTTTACAAGGTTTTAATTACTCTGAGGATGATAGGAATGGTAAAGTAGAAAATAGTTGTCACTTACCTCTCCTCGTTGTGGTAAAAGCCACAGTGATTGTCCCGATCTGTTGATGTTGTTGCATATAAATAACCGGTGTGGTTCGAAACCAGCCTTCTTTATAACTCTCCCTCAATACAACGCCAAAATTCAAACAGCCCAAGTTACAATGGTCACCCCACAAATTCCCACACATCAACTTTATATCCATCTATCTATTTGGACATACAAATCCCAAACCATTTTATTAGATAATCAATTGAATACTGATACATAATTATAATTGCATCAGTCGGTCGTTCGTGATTCATTAGTTTCAACTTTGGATTGGCGCCGTCGTTCATTGGTCGGTACAGCATTAAATAATGTATTTGCACATATTATATTACTATGTACTATGTACAATAGTTTGGTATGCATAAGTATTTAATGCTGTTATTTATGACCGTCATTATGACAAACGGGTTAGGATGTCTGAATAAAGGAGTGTTTGATTTGCTTAAGCTACTTTTAAAGTATATGCTATTCTTTATATCATTACTAATTGATACATACTCATTACACTAATATTATAAATACGAAATTTCGTTTGTTTGGATGTTTATGTGTCAATCACGCTGAACGTACTGAACAGTTTTTGATGAGATTCTGTAAGCAGACAGGGTATGGGTTGACTTAAGTGATAGGACATATATATTTTTTATAACACGGGAATGCGGTCGAAGCTGCTTGCAGAACCTAGTTATGTATATAAGAAAAAAGGCATTATAAATCTTTAACAATCTTTAAAAAATATTGATTAGCTACCATGTCGGTTCTTAACATTCTGTGACTTTTCGATACTTTCTTAAGCATTTGGAAAAGCGTGTCAAACCATGAGGTCCTGATTATCATACGAAACTGTGCGACAGATATTACTGGTAATAAGCCCAAACAATCTGACTACAATTCTAACAAAAAATATGGGGGCGCTTAATGAAATGTTATGAGTAAATCAATAATTCTATTAAAAAAATATATTCAGTCGAATCTCATTAAAACTCAATACAACCCCAACCTAATAAGGTAAAATACCAGGTACCTATGTATAAAAGAAAGAAATATGTTCTTTCTTAAAAGAAGAAAATAAGCCGAGAAGAAAAAACCTTATCACGTAAGCAGTACTAAACTTTAGTTTATTTTAAGGTACAATAATTAAATGAGTATTAATTAATTTTTACGACATGTAAAGTATAAAGTAAATCCATTCAGTCTATTCTGGTAGGGAATTAGTTTATAAGTTAATATGTCATAAATATAGCTTGCAAGAACCTGTTATAGAGCGAAGCCAAATAATATTGTTCCAATTTTAATGGTCATTATCATAGGTGCTTTTATTACTGGCTTTAAATAAGTACCAATTTCTGCAAACTGATCTAGGAAATTGAACCTTATGGATAATGGACAATTAAGCTTGCTAAATAAAGCATTTAGTCCTCATTGCATGGTCTAAATATCGACCTTGCGCTCATCACATTTATTTTTAACTTAACTTAACGGTTGCCTCACGTAAATTAATGGAGAAAAGCTCTACTAGTTTCGAGTCACAGAGGGAGTCTACATCATACGACTTCGCGCAGCCTACTGTAATCATCCAGTAAGCTGCTCAACATTGTCGCGTCGGCACACGCTTCTCATGATGAAGAGTCCCTCTGTGACTCGAAACTAGTAGAGCTTTACTCCATTAATTTACGTGAGTAACGCATCATTTTTAGTTGATTTAGCATCTTTCACGATAGTTATTATAGGATATGGAAATATTTTTATTTTTGACTTCTTTCTTCAACACTTCCCAATCAAATTCTAAAACATTATCACCTAGGAAACATCTATACACTTCAAAGCTGTTAATATTCCACAAAGCAACCTGCCTTAGTAAAACAATTCTCATACAAATTGATCGGCTCAGAATCCATTCAAGTTAGTTTATCAGCTACTGGTATTAATCCGGTCTGGTCTTATCCTTCGCGCCATCATCCTGACACGGCCTGCGATAGCCAACTGAATAGATCGCTCATTTATTTACCTCGCCTATTTATATTAGCTTTATTGTGTTAGTTATGTACTTAAGTGTTAAGAATATTATGAATTTGGTATGTTGTCGTTTTGTTGATTCGTTGAATTTTTTACCATGTGCTGATTTAACAATCTGAAATAAATAATAATAAATTTATTTCTTTTCTCTCCACAAAAGGGATTATTTTACATAAAAATATGATACAAAATCAGATGCAAACATTATGCTCCTTTGTGAGAGACTGGGGTCCATGCTAGGATTCCCTGTGTGACGGATCCGAAAAGAGCCAACTTGACCGGAACCTCCCTGAAACTCGGTAAAAAGCAATGATTCTTTTGAATTTCACTGTGTAAATGAGGTACTTACTTATCAATACATCCCACGAAAATTGATAACGCAGCTGTAATTTTTCTAGTATTGCATTGCTTGATACGAGTATCTGAAGTGATCCATCTACCAGTTCTGCTAGTTTACCTTTTATCCCATAAAAATGAGCTTGGTTGTTGTGCTATTCGCAGCTTTGTATATGGTGAATGTCAATTATCTGCTTCACTATCAACCCTTTCGATGATCAAAAACCAAGAACTTGTGTGTGTTATGTTATTTTCCAATTACCAATCACAATCCTTGTGCCCAATCAGCCGGCGCCGCCGTTGATTAAGTCCTGGTCGACCGTCCTTGCGGCACTTGTCTCCACAAATCCTTGCAATGGCCGCCACTAAATTGTCACAGCTCCTGTTAACTGCATTGCTGATTATATTAATGCCAAATGATACTTGCTCCAGATTCGGTCTGTCACTTCTTGGTGTTTAAGCTTTAAGTATTTGTTGATAAACTGATAAGTTTGTTTTGTGTAGTTGTTTTGGGATTTTAGTTCAATGGTGCTATGCTAGGCTTTGTTCTGTTTATAAGGATACTGTGATTGTTATTTCTGATGAATATACCTATCCTCCGTACTCAGAGTCATTTAATGGTTACTTAACCCACTCCTCAGAAATTGTTTTCGGAACAAAATCGTTACTAAAGAATAATTAAAGTAATAATTAATAAGTACGGAAGTTAGTGCAATTTGACATGTCCCGTTTGTAATTAGCAAAAGTGATGGCGAATTTCAAAGTGTTCCATTTTGTTATTGCCGCATATGAGCTTATCATGAGTCAGTTTACTTGATATATATTGTTTTTAACCAATACTACCATACAATACATCATTTATCAAAGATATTGAGAACTAAATTCCATTTTGCCAATACAACCAACCGAATACAATTCCCATTTCCAAAAAGGCCTAATAAACTTGAAAGGTCCGTTACCGACCTCTTTCGGTGACATCTAAATATTCCAAACACCGTGTCCTAAGAGTGGACCTCCAATAAGATAGCAACAAACGTGTTAACAAGAGGTTCCAAGTCGCAGAGCAGCAAAATGTTGGGACCTACCGCCACATATCTCGGACACGACAGATATATGGGGGCGGAACAACGCGCGACAAGATAAAGGAGCGGCCTAACATTGCAACTTTACGTAATGCTAGCGAAAAAGCTACGTTTTCTGTCGTTTTTTTTTTTTGAAAATTTGTATTGATGATTTCAATCACGCTAATTAAAACTAATTATAATAATGATTAAGTTTGCATTGTTTTTTAACGTTGCCCCATACTAGAATTTTCTCCTGTGTCGTATACATGATACCCAAACCAGAAACTACAATTTGTGGATCACACAAAGAGTTGCTCCGTTCGGGAATCAAACCCATTACATGTTACGCGGCAGCCGATTGACCAGTCCCTGAGCCAAAACTGCAGTCGCCTTAAATTTTTCCAGTGGCTTAATATTTTTTACCATTTAAGCTTTCGATTCAACCTGATATTCAGTTTTAAGTCAATATTCATTTAAAAATGTCACATAATCTGTGAAAATGCTAATCAACAAATCTATCATAGGAACTAGAGAATAATTCTACTCCTATCCTTTTAAAACTCAAAAAAACAGAATAAATTATATTAAAAACATAAATATGAAGACACGCACTTCACTCGCCACGTTTAACAAACCTAGTGCGTTTGCCCGACAAGCAAGACAGTTGTATTTGGTAAACGAGCAACCGATCTAGATGACCATAAAGCCACAGCTTCGTTAGTTACGGCGCTTTTCAACATTATCTACAGTAATATTATGTTTACATTAATTTCTGATTTGTAGACGTTTCTCTGTGATTCGGTTGACACGGTGGCTGGGCAACTGGCTGCCGTGCAACGGGTAGCGGGTTTAACTCCTGCAGGAAGCAACGTTTTGTGTGATCGACAAATTGTTGGAGATACAGGAGAAAATCCTAGTGTGGGGCAGAGTTTAAAAGAAAGGTTTACGTAATACTCTCAAAAACTAAAGGAAAACTCTTCTACGTACCGCAGATACCCTACAATGTAGGGCCTACATGACGCTAGGAACTTTTAGAGATCAGATAATCTTGAGATTGCAAATTGAGATTGGTTATTTTCGTCTCTTAGAGACTACACGTTTGACAGTAACCGGACAAACACTTCGACGAGTTCTATAACATTAAAGGGAAGTAATTTGTAAATGGTAAACAAGTTAATTGTAAAGGTAATCGAATGTAAATTAAAGCAGGAGAAGTCAGGCGCCGGCCATACATTGACGCTCAGCCAGTAATCAGCGGTCAGTGTCTGATTGTGGAAGCTTCCCACTTGATTTGTTCAGTAAGTGACAGGTATGATAACGTAGTGTGTTATGTTACGCGTAAGTTAAGATCATTGTACTCTAGTCGTTGTTGTTGGACTTGTTTTGAACTGTTGGAAATTATCGTGAAAAAATGGAAGAGGATCGGCTGACTAGGAAGATAGTTGAGGTTTTTTTCTTTTATAATAAGTTTAGGTTGTGTTCAATCTTTCCCAAAATAAACTGCTAGGCTATTCAATAATTGTCAATTTAAAACATTCTAAGTGAGCTCGATCGCTGTCCGCCATGTCATGGGCTGTGAGAATAAATTCGACCAATAACAGACGAAAACGCAATAAAGAATTTTTAGGCTCTCTTTGAATTTTGAACTAAAACACCAAAGTCC
This sequence comes from Spodoptera frugiperda, assembly GCF_023101765.2. Lineage (NCBI taxonomy): Eukaryota > Metazoa > Arthropoda > Insecta > Lepidoptera > Noctuidae > Spodoptera > Spodoptera frugiperda. The sequence goes on along the minus strand of NC_064214.1, from coordinate 5,881,117 downwards.
ACACCATTTGTTCAGGGTTAGGCTTATAGGCTTACAGTTAGACTAGAATTAAATCGTAGGTCCATACAGCCTACACACCTAACAATACGTGCATTATAGTTACTTAATTAACAAGAAGGCCAAAAGTTCTGAATTTCACATAAACAGTTTTAACATGTTTTGAATAAAACCCTTCGCTCCATATAAAATAGGTCACTATCACACAGAGGAAGTTGTAAAAACATGTCGTAAACACACAGGTACTAAAGAAACCACGAATTAATCAGTAAAGTAATAAATTAAATTAATGACTCATTAAAAACATATAAAGATGTAGTGCAAACGTTTTTTTACTTCAAACACGACTCCATTAATTTTAATGTCCTGGACAAATAAAATGTTGTTTAACAGCGTCGTAGCGTAAGCTCCCATTCACACGTTTTTAGGGTACCGTTGGGAAAATGATCAAAGGTCATCTCATATTTATTTTCAAGGAAATTAAATTATCAATAGGTAATTCGTTAAAAACAAAACAAAATCTTGATATAAAAAAAGACGTTGCCCCACACTAGGATTTTCTCCTGTATCGTGGGTGCGTTTACAAACATATAAGTTCACATACACATGACACCCACACCCGAAACAACAATTTGTGGATCAAACAAAGAGTTGCTCCTTACATGAATCGACACGTTGCACGGCAGCCGGTTGCCCAGCCACCGCACCTACCATGCAGTCAAAAGTTATGACTGCTCCAAAGTGATATTCATTCTACCGTGGAATTTGTAATAGGTATGAATGTTATAATTCCGCACTCAAGTTCATAAACTCAATACACATAAACTTCATAAAAGTCACATAAAAATAACGTCAAGACTCGAATTAACTTTTTTTATTTAATGATGGGAAATCATAAAATTAAACATTCATAATTTTGTCCCTATTAACTAAAGTATCATCATGCACTAATTGTGGAGCCCAAACCATCCGGCACAACTCACACTTGGCCACTAAAACTTCAAATAAATGACCACAAGTTGTCACAACTTTTATGACGGGAACCATTAAATAATTCATTAGTAAAACGACCAATCATAAATCAGGAAAGTGAGACTGCACGCGTGCTGTGTCGTAACAGCCAATCAGAAAGCAGAATTTCTTATGACTGTAATACAAATTGTTTAATTAAAACAGCTGTTTGGTTCGCATCTAATTAGTTGTTAAGGATAGGTGTAGAGAATAATACAGGGTGATTAATTGTTGTAATTATGTGTAATTTTATTATCACGATGCTACTGTTGAATGGTGTTGTTATTGAGATTGTAATGATATAACCACGATGTAATTAAAATACCTGAGAATATCAGGATAGTACTAACTACTAAGTATTGATATATATTATATATATATATATCGAATAGGAGTCTACCATTACCGTCATTAAGAAAACTCACTGGAAGTTTTAACAGAGAAATGTTAATGCAAAAATAATTGTACCCGGTATAGTCAAACTCATCCGCTATTTAGACAAGGACAAGGGACTTGTTTATATCCAACTAAATAGTACGCTATTGTGTAACAAATTTATTTATTTATTCATTCATAAATAATTTTAACAACAATATTAACTTACAGAAAACACCAAAACGTCTACATGTTTTTAAAATTACATTTTTATAAACCAAAAAATCAAAAGTAATCTAATGAAAAGTAGGTGTTAAGTACACTTAATTAACACAAACAATTTTACCTAGCCCTTCAATAAATAAAAATGGAAACATAATCTTACGTCTCCATATAAGACCTTAACACCTAAAACCTAAGCATAAATAATTCAGCATAAACGAATCTACATACCTGTACATTCAAACAACGATGGTAACTTCAGATAATCTCCTCAACCTGCATCCACACACGTTTTGATAACAATCTCAGATCCTTCGGCTTTACATAACACATTGTAACTAATCACGTAATAAATTACACTTCTATTCATACCACAAATTATAATAAGCGTGAAGATTTACTTAGGCTGAAGGTTATTTGTCATTGAGCTAACATTTAAGTAGCAATGTGAGTATGGGAGATTGGTTTTATCAGGAAAATTGATCTTAGCATAGTATGGAATATGGCAAAGTTTGGATAGTTTTTTAACAGAGATGTGCTATGCTACATTGCTAAGGATGCATTTGCATTACACTAATCATATTCATTGGGACACATAGCTTAGCACTGGTGAAAACGGAGTCAGCAAAGTCATGTTTTTTTTATACTACACCTACATAACAGATCTCTAGTTCCCACCATTAGTATTCTAAAACTTACTATATCGTACACACATCTTCCTGACAAACTACTCAGTTGTTTATTTAACCCGTGGTATGAAGGCAGATCCAAGTGAGACACGATGTGTTTTCCAGTGTATCCTATATACCAGAGGTTAAAAAGCTCAAGATTATGGACTCAGCAACAAACCAATGGGGTAATAAAATCGCCCATAAAAATGGCTCTAAGATGGTACAATGAACTTTCGACCTACTGAAAGAAAATCAGGTGAGATACCTTTCAAACCACATTAAGGCAGCCTAAAAATAAGCCTATAAACTTTCCGAAGATTTACAAACACTTCTGCTAATGACACATATAAATCTAATTCGACAACAACACAAGAGGTTTTTTCTTTTAATGGACCAATGAACCTAATATTCCATCGAACTCCATGATTTATCACCATACGCTCATAAATAAATCATAGTCATCGATTCGCTTCATTGATTTTAATATAAAATCTTGAGTATTTATATCCATGACTAAAAGCTTGTAGTGTGAAGTATCAAGCGTTTGGTACATAATAAAACTATATTACTAAGATGATGAGAAATGACTGCCTCGTTGGCTGAATGGTCGCAAGTGCGTCTGCCGGGCAAGGTGTCTCGGTTAGCTGCCCGGGTCGGGCAGAGAATTGCTGGGCTTTTATTGGATTTTTGAAAATTATACACCTATTACAAAAGACTTGACTTACAACATAGATTGTGAAAAGTGGATGTACATATCTTGTACAGTGACGTTACGTGTGTACATATTATATTGATAAGTGCCTATTAGACACAAAAACCATTTTAACAACAATTAAATATCAACATTTCCTGATTTCCTATATTATCTAGATCTGTACATCAGCACATCTTTAATTATAAAGAAAGCTGAAAAGTCCAATCTGTGGACTAACTTAGTTTCTGAAAGTAGGTTACGTCATGTAAATATAATTTCGTTAAAAACAGAAATTGGAGATGATGATAAGTTAGTGAAACCATGGAAAAACCTATTTAGTTTTATATTTATGTACAAATTGTAAATATGCTTGTCTTAACATTGTGACTAAAACCTAACATAGAACGAATCGCGTGCCCCAACTTCATTCCTAAGTCAACACATTTAGCACGTGAAGTCCAAAAGGGAAGGGCTCAAGTGATTTATTACAAGTATTATTAATAATGTGCATACCATATTGCCGAAGATTTATACACATTCAGCTCTAATGGTATTCAGTGAAATATAATATTTGATTCAAATAGGTTAGGTTTTAATTGAATTATCATGGTATGAAGACACGTCTTTGTATAACGTGTAGCATAATTATATAACCTAAGGGAACAAAGAATAGAGTTCCCTAAGATCAGAAAAGGATGATCCTCTGACTAGGTGAAGTGATCGCGCCTGGTGGTCTACTGCCCAACAGTTTTTCGTTAGGATTTTCTATCTTTGTTTAATCGCACGCTATGGATTTTTGTGACGTCTTCTGTTAATATGTCGCTGAAACTTCAATGTACGTCACCACAACCTATGCCTATGGGTTCTGAAACGTCAAAGCGAAGTTATTGATTTTTCTTTTTTTACAATAGTTATTGTAATAAGACATACTAAATTAACTAAAAAATACTGTTTTCTTACGTAAATGAACGGAGAAAAGCTCTTCTAGTTTGAAGTCACAGAGAGACTCTTCAGCGTGCACAGTGCACAGACGCGGCGACGTTGCGTAGCCTACTGGCGATATTTCTTAAAGTAGGATTAAAAATTCTACGATGTTATTACAATAACCAAACATTTTTGAGTCATAATTTTATTTCAAATACACACCCAAGAATCAAGTTTATGAACTCATCTGGAGAAGTATGGAAAAATCCATTTAGTTTTCAACTTGCCCCTTTACCGGATGCAGACAACATACAATAAATTTCACTCTTACTGAAACCAGTCCGATCTACTCTTGCGCAACCGATGTTTACCGTCATTCAATTGACCTTAGAGCAAGAGTTTACAAGAGTAATTAGTTGTCTAGTTTTACGCATTTGAATAAGTTGCAATTACGTTTGGTATATCAACCCAAATGTCTAATTCATTTTTACTTATTTTATACATTATTACTACTTCTACATGCATTTTTAAGCCTTCGATCCAAATCAGAAAGTGTAACTTATACTTCACTACATAGTATAAAACAAAGTCGCTTTCTCTGTCCCTATGTCCCTTTGTATGATTAAATCTTTAAAACTACTTTTGTGCGTAACTGATTTTGATGAGTTACTGTTTTTAATAGATAGAGTGATTCAAGAGGAAGTTTTATATGTATAATACATGCATAATATATCACCATTGCATCCATGCGAAGCTGGGGCGGGTCGCTAGTTAGATATAAAAAATAAAGATTTCGATTAAAGTCCATTTAGCTGCAAATACAAGAGTCAAATATTAGACAAACATCGATAACGTCTGTTAAAAATTGGAATAACACAGAAATATCTAGAACAGAAACATCTGTATTAGCCCCTTTCCTCTCAAGTTTAGAAACACAATATCACTCGTTAATCAATCAAATCAATACGTGCGTCGACCAATAAATTAGCGACGTGTAATTAACATTGATGGCTAACAGTCGGCACGCGATATGTCAACAAGGTAGCTCTATTTGCGGACATTTGTATATTTTTAGACTTACGTTAATTACGTTTGTATTACACTTCGAACTTTGCTATTTTCACATGTCGATAGTCGATACGGAGTTGTGGTTTCACAGTTACGTTTTATGAACAAATATGTGAGGCTCTGTCCTTTTGACAGCGATGGGTCATGAGCGGCAGCGGTTTAGTCTAAATTAACTGAAAAATCACGGTTTACTTACGTAATGGAGAAAAGCTCTACTAGTTTCGAGTCACATAGGGACTGTTCATCATGAGCAACGTGCGCAGACGCGGTGATGTCGCGTCGCACAGCCTACCGGTTAGACCGTGCGTTGGCGCATGCGGCAATATAAATGACTTAGTTTAATAACGTTTCATTCTTTTGAGTAAAAACATAATCTCCATGTGTTGTTTTTGAGTAATTAATGTTCTTCGAATCCTAAACTACTAATAAAGTTATCTCAGTTATTATTTTCTCTGTATAAATTATAAAACGTAGATCCACTCTCCGCTCATCGCTTGTAGGTTAGCATGGCCTTAAACATATACACCGCAGATGGCTACAAATTGTTTTCTTTTCGTAGCTTCCGTACGAGAGTTTCTGACATTTTGGTTTTAAAAATTTTAAGACCACAAATTATTACCGAAAAAAGCAGGAACTTCTTTCGTACTCATAGTAATTACTTAGATATAACATTTATCTTCTGGGTATCAGTGATTTTAATGCCATGAATTTGAACTTTGGAAATGCCAAAAGACCTCAGTTCTAAAGTACCATCTAGTGACTTCCCCCGGCTTGAGCGAAACGAGAGGGAGTGTTAGACTCTAATTGGCTTAAAACAACTAACCGCCCCCATTCCTACTCCTGCTTTTCGAACCGGACACCCGGTAAACCAGCCAGGTAGTTCGCAACTCCAGAAACTAGCGACATTGTTCTGATGACTACTAAACAGAACTAAATTTGAAAATCTTAGTGACTTGCCTATTGTAGTCTTGGTATTCCAAGATCACATTCAGATCCACTTTAGATAAAGCACCCCTCGACAAACAGACGAAAAGTCAGTAAAATTCACCTCCACCTTGAAGTCTAAAATTGCCATAAAGTAACAGAAATAGATCCGTCAACACCAGTACCTATCGACAACCAATAGACAAGGATGTGCCAGTTCATCGCCACCAAACACCAGATCCGCCTGTGCTCAAACAATATGACATGTGACATTGTCAGATGATTACGTCACGCTTCTATATCAGACAGCGTGTCATTTGTTTTGTGTGCATCATCTCTAATTAAATGATCCGTCTGTCTATTGGCTGGTGTAGTGGGTTTGGCTGTGGCTTCGGACGCTAGATGCTTGCTAATTGCGAAGCGTGCATTGCAATGATTTTTTGAAAAATATGCAACGCATTCTATTAAACTTTGTGAACCAAAAGAAGAGATTAACGATATTATTATGTACATATGTATCTAATCCACCTTCGACTAATATAATTAAAAAAAAAATTGAAGGATGTCGTACAAATTCTATTGTTGTCTTTTCCTCTTTTACGGCAAATGGGATACGATACGAGTTGGGTCCCGTTTAGATCCTTTTTAGTTACTGTAACTAAAAATATTATACACTATATACTTAGTCATTGTTATTTTGAATGGAAATACAGCTAAGAATCATGCTTAGAATATTTTGTTTAATGAAAATTATCTTGTAAACAAATTATGATTCACAAAAACAGTATCTGGTTACTATAATACCTATTCACTTAGATCATAAGATTTTGTTCATAACAGACAGACATTAGCATAAATAATCGATATATCGATAGTTAGTGCGACAGTAAGTTTATTGTTAGTTGCGAAATACGTTACTACCGTGTTAATTACTTTACAAAATACGACGTAAATGTAATTATGACACGTGTTTGTTGTAAACAATATCTCACTGTTGCTATTAATAATTAACTACTTGTACTCGTGTGTTCTGAGCGATCAGCTGTGCTGTGTATGACAGGTTCATATTATAAGTAAAGTGAGTGACACAGGATGGTACGATATCCTTTTTTTCTGAGGGGGCAAAATCATCCAATGTCTTCTCCCGCTTTGGGCGAGGCGAGAAGTTGTGTCAGACTCTTACTGACTAAAATACATTCTTACTCCTGCTTTTAGAGACGGAGCCCCGGTAAACCCACTAGGTAGTCCGCAGCTCCGGATATGCAGGCATCCTAAAATGATTTAAAAAAATCTGACTTGCGACATTTTTTTGCGCAAACATTTTTAATATTTAACGAAGGAACTATTAAATCGTACCAAAGTTTGTATTATAAATGTTGTAGGGAAGAAATGTGTAGTCTGAAAAACGGAATCGCACAGGACAGAAGCTATAGTGCTATCTTATAAATAAAAACCGAAACATATGGACTTCAGTTATCATAATAATCTCCCATATTTTTTGTTATAAATAATGAGAATTGCAATTAATCCCTGAACTACCTATCGATTAATAAGTTAATCACTTCATAATGTTTGTATTATTAGTTATCACAATAATATACCTACATATACTTACCGATACAACGTTCCGCATATCTTTATAATCTGCAACATCACATCTGTTTTTCCCCGATGGTTTAAAAGAATGCGAAAGTTGAAGTAATATTATCTAGTCACTATCATACCATCACTACCTATTTGTACCTTACAGTTTAATAGAATAATAATAAATCATAAATTAACACCCTCTATTTGCTTTTTATTGCCTTGCACCCAACACAGATCATAAAGCTTCCTGATCGGAGCGCATCAGATCCGCAGAAGTAATAGCTGGCGTACGAACGTTTTACATAATACATTTTAAAAACCTATTTGACATAGACATTAATAATATCGTCAGATATGTTTACCCCTAATTGACCCACAAACCTGATGTCCCCTAAAATTCTTATACAGCTCTCTTGCCTGGGAAGAAAGAAGGGAACATTCGACTCATAACGTCAGATAAGTAACTGACGCAGATCAAGTTACGTACACTTCAAATTCCTTAAAAGTACATTAACGTTATCCAGATCCATATTATTCATGTTTCCAAAAACTGTTAGAAGCTGAATGTTGAGTCAAATTCGCAACACTTGAACTAACAAACACGATCCAGTCAATCTCCCTGTTTGTTTAGATGACGGCTATTGCCCGCCGGATCCTGGTTCCGGAATTTAACAAAAAAAAACTAACACAAAAATGCGATGACTGATTAAAATTCTAGTGAAAACATAACATCGATAGAGTGAAAATATTTTATACGGAGATTGTGTTATCGATAAACGTTTGGAAGTTTATCGAATTATTCATCTGACAAATATTTTAGTTACACTACGTTGGCGCCACTGATATAAAGATTATGACGGTTATCAACAGACACATCCTGTGACGTAGCGATGGAGGCGTGAAGCGTGACGTCACACGACAGATTGTAACACTAGACTTGGACTTTGATTTTGATAATGACGTAATTGATCAAGTGTGATTAAATTCTTGCGACTTTTTTTTTTGCTATAAGGAAAATTTTAATGATTGTAAATTGCATCATTTTGATTGATTGGAAGTAATGTGTTGATGCTGTTATCTGTGTAGGGAAAATATGTGGGAGGAGCTTAAATATCCCTGTATATGTTTGCACATGCGCCCTTCATACTTTAGGCGCCATCTTTGTTCCTTTGCCATATCATACCTTTGATTGACTCCTCCCTAAAAAGTGACGCTATTAAACAAAACACATTTATATGTATAGTTTTAGTACATTTCTTCTGTTGCATGAAAATCAATTTTAAACAGTATTTAGAAGTATAGATTGTAGGAACACCATAATTTCATAAAACTTTGAAATGTTTATACTGAAACATTCGATTTAACTGCGACTCTGTGACTGACATTATACGAAACAAAAATTGTTTGGTGAATTGATTTTTATTTAAGATTTGTAGAACTATTTTCTTGCTAAGCCATTGGCACTTTTCTGTCATTCACCTACTTATGACTTATTTTTTCTAGAAAATAATGCAATATGTTTTCCGTATAGGTGCGCGATGCCGTCGCGACGGTGGTAGAGCACCGGAGGGCGGCCGGATGCGGCCCGCGCGTGCCCGTCCGCCCGCCGCCTCCGTCACTTAGCGCCGCCCGCGCTCCCGCCGCGCTGCGACTATGCGCATGGCAAGCGCCCTGCCCACTCTGCTCGCGGTAAGTACACTCTCACTCCACTCTCATATCTGAGTTGAGAACCGCTCTCAATCTCTTTCTCATTTTTTTTTTCTTTATAGAAATCGTTGTCCCACACTAGGATTTTCTCCTGTACCTATTTCCCTTTGTATGCTTCTTTGTAAAACTACGCAACGAATTTTGATGCGGTTTTTTTAATAGATAGAGTGATTCTAGAGAAAAGTTTATATGTATAGGCGTGAAGCTGGGGCGGGTCGCTAATTATAAATAATGCACGCAGCGTGTCAATGATATATTTTCTTTCAGCACTGTATACGTTGCGTATAGAATATTATTTTAACTTCAATACACTCCAAAACAGGGTTTTCTTTCAAGATTTGAATCTACATTTATTTTGTAGGTGTCTGAGAAAAAGCAGTCACGAGCGCCTAACCTAAACTATATCATTAAAGATATAGAAATTGCAATTACTGATAACATCCAATCTATATCTATATCTATCTATTATAAAAGTTTATAAGGTAAACTGCAATATAAATTCGTAAATTCAATAGTAGTACCTAAGTGCAGTTATAACGGGAAAATGTTAGATAACACGTAAAATACCTACCAAGTATGTAATCTACCAATACTTAGGTAATAATGTTCATTGTTCGTATCATGATAAGGTTAACAGTAACTGGAAAAACTATGTAATAGGTTTTAGGTACTAATTTCAGTAATCAGTGGAAGGACTACCTATGTACCTTTTCAGTGTAGTATTATATGCTAATAAATAATTTAAAGGTATTTAAAAGAAGCATCTAAAAAGAGTTTTGCATAAAAAAAATAAGGTAGTAGTAGCGCAACATTTGCCGCTCTTTGTGTCGCAGAATGTAATTTCGCCCCTGAAAAATATGAAACCCTGGTGTGGCTTGAAACCATTTGTGTTCCTCGTTAAACAGTTTGGTCAGTAAGCGAAAAATATAATAATTAATTTAGTATATCTCTCGAAAGGTATAATATTTTTTTATTTTATTTAGTAACTAGATGTAGGTACATACATTTCAATAGAATTAAAATCATTATATAAATTCTTGGGCGAATTTATCGTAAAAAATAGTCCACAACATTGACCAAACACAAATAAAAAAAAAATCACTAAACTCATCATATCTCATAACACCAATAATAGTCGAGTACCAACGAACATCGACTAAATAGAATTAGTGATGTGTATCAATGTGTTAGTGAATTAGTGTTTAATAGGTCAGCCCATGAGTCTGGTGTCGCGTGTCTGGCACCGGCGGCGACAGTCTAGCTGGTGTTAATGTACCATTGTCTGCTTCGAATTTATGTGGTGATAACATACGCCTTCCGTCACGTGGTTTTTAGTCTGTCAAAGAAAAATGTAGTAAGTTAGTATCGGCGTGTCTGGCTGACAAATATAAAACTGGTTGAATTGGCTGATATAGGTATCATTGTCGTCATCATCAGCCAGTCTACTGCTGAACAAATGCTGTCCCCTTACCTACACGATATTTAATTTTGTGTATTCGTAAAAGGCTGTTGCGTATGATTTTTTAAAATTATTATTTCACCTAAAGTGAACAACCCAAGAATATTAAATTTTAAGTTTTAAATAATTTTATTAATAAATCCGTAAATCTAAAAGATTTTCAAGGAATAAAATAAATAATTAAAAAAGGAATAAATAATAAAGAAAGTTTTATTAATAAAGTTTAGTTTACTTAAAATAATACCTAAAATGATGTGTACCTACTCACAGTTAAAACTGTAAAATACAAACACAATACCATCGATATTCCACAGATTTTACCCTGGCCTTGCAATTTCCATGTACCGCCAAAACCGTGTCTGGCATGATAACGTATGTAACCCACACTACATGTCGCAATTATTTGGTTAACATCATCAACCAAAGTAGGCTTATCTACAACTATCGAGCATTTCATTAGTTCACAAACGTATATATTACGGGAGGCGATGATGAGCGAAAACTCGATGGAATTCCAATAAAGCGGTTCAGTCTAATCGGACGCTTCATTATGTGGCCGAGGCGATACCCGTGCAGTATGGAGCACGGCGCGGGCAACACTAGTCGCTCATAGCACCCGCACGGCGCGCGCCCGCCATGGAATCGATACAAAAATATTAAAAAATAAAATTTTAGTGATGTGCACATATTTCCCAAAAAAGTTAAAAACTGTGATAAAAGTTTTCAAATGAACGTAGTGCAGTAGTGTTTTATGTATGATTTATTCAATACATTGGACAAATTTATTTTTGCTCATGGCAATTAAAATGGTGAGTTATTTTTTCCATATTTGAAATTTTCTATTTCTGTTTTATTTAAAATTTAAAAATCATAATTTTTAATTAATGGCGCAGAATTTAAATACCTCCTTATCACCAGATTAAGTGATTTTGTAATTAAATATTAATTACGGACGCGGTGTGACAAACGTTATTTCGGAAAGTAGGTCAAAGACCTAAAGTTAAAAATGGTTAATTCTAATATGACTAAGAACATTAAAAAGAAATATTTTTTATATAAAAAATAAAGAACTAGCTTAAATGAAACTTAGGTAAATATGTATAGGTATCTATGCACACATTGATTAAATGATGAGCGATAAAACTCGCATACTTTTTAATATTTGCGATACGGCATTAATTAATAGGTAGGCAATAAACTAGCCCCTTCAACAATTCAATTATCATAAAGATTATAATTGAATATTTACGAACTAACCTGCATTACTGAGACGTAATAAAAATGTTTTTTAAAAACCACATGGAACTACTTAATAAAAAAACTAGAATGAATTATAAATATATCGGTCGGTAGCCAATGAAAGTTTTATGTGTGAACATTTCAATCGACTATAAAATGCATTCAAAATCTAGAGCTCAGTTAACACAAACATCAAACGATTTCCTTCATTTCCCGTTTATAGCGCGGAAGTTTAAAAAACTGCTTTTAGAAAAAACATCTAGTTCAGTTAATGGATTATTCAAGAAACGTGATTTCTATTCCAAATATCCATTCAAGAATATATATAGTACCTACCAACACGTTTGTACACCATGAAATTAATAACACAACAAAAGGCAATAAAGGGAACTTATTTACAAGTAAAATACTCACGTTACAATATAAATTCTGTTACAATGTTTACGCCAAGAAAATTAATATGAAAAGCACCATTTATTATCGATAAATTCTATTTCATACCTTAACTGTTTGCCGCGTGTAGGAAAGGTCAATGCATCGAGACTCATTGTTGTGGTCATGGAAGAACGCGATAACTTTAAACGTGGTTCTCATTAAAGTTAAAACGATTAATAAATCGACTAAATCGGTTCATTCAATTAGTCACATTGGGACATCACTATTTGCAGTAGACAACAATAGAGACACATTCTTATATTGAATTTAAATTTTTATTCGAATTTTGAATAAGCTGTCATGGCAACTACCTAACAACTATAACACCACGGTTACTACTCTAAGAATGGTAAGCAGAGACCTATTTTATGAAAGTTGTCCTTATAATGACTGGCTAGTTTTAAGTCTAGCTTCTAAATGGCAGTTAACGTAATAGGAAATGAGTTTCTAATAGTGGTCATATCGCCTACAATGCCTAGGTCAACCGAGAAATGTGTCACGGTGTACTGTAAACACAGCTCAAGTAGGTACCTACTGGTAATGAGTCGGGTGAAGGAGGTATTACGTACTATTTGCACCTTCGGACAATCATTATACGATTTTAAATAGTACTAAAGACGTAGACAAACTCTAAGCACTAAGTTTAAGGTCGGATAAACGCAACACAGTTTAAAAGCTTATTTTTCTGTCCTCCAGATACAGGTAATTACAATTTTGAATAGGTTACAATATAATCTGAAGTCAATAAAATTATTATAATCCGAGCTTTTTTAATCAAATTACCGTAAAACAGAGTGAATATTAATAGATATAGGAAAGGGGTGAATAGATGTTAGAATATTTAATCAACATTTATTTACCCATTTGCTGTGTCTATCCACCCATCGACATCTATTCACCCATTTACTGTTACCTAATTGTCAAAGTCACTCAAAAAGTGATGAAAATAACCGAAAAATAGCAAATTTAATAAACAAACATACATAGACTCCACCCAAACTCTACACAAATCAAGAAATTGTTCCCAAAATCGATTTCTTAGTACCAAACAACTTTCAGGAAGTGATGGCCCATCTTACCTTCACACAAGCCACGACCCTGATTATTGACCCTGCACAGCCCTAGGAGACCCGATCCCACCATTTGAATGACCAGTTCTAGCGTGAACTGGTCTGAACTGCCACAAATTAGAGCCACCGGTGGCTCTAGGAGTCACTGCCATTGTCACTACTCACACGACCTATCTCTACGTAGTGAGGCGGGTGTTCTTTCATCTTATCTACTGAGAAGTAATTTGTATCTATTGTTGTTGTACATCTCATGTGAGAAAAAATTTAGGGGCTGAAACATGAAAGTAAATAACCGTGCCTACAGATATTTTTAATGTTTTTAATCTATAAAAAATCAACTGCCGTTCATTCCCGATTTGGCTAATTTTGGTCTTCAATTATTTATGGAAGTCCAGGAAAGGTTTAAAAGGTGAGAAGAATTTGTTTGAGGCTGTACGAAATTTGCCGGGTCAGCTACTTTGTAATAAAATTATCTAAACAGTTTCAATAGGAAATGCGCATTCTCTATAGCTCACACCTATGTCTAAGCTATAGGTATAATACGAGTATGTATATTATAGGTATATCTATACATATAATAAAATCGTAGAAAAGTGCTGTCTGTACATTGAAAATAAAAATAAAAAAAATAGCAGGGGTTATTGTTATGTCGATGTCGAACCCAAAAATGTAATTAACTTTTTTTTTGTCTGTTTGTCTGTTTGTCTGTTTGTCTGTTTGTCTGTTTGTCTGTTCGTCTGTGCGCGCTAATCTCAGAAATGGCTGATCCGAGTTGGATGCGGTTTTCACGAATATATTGTGGGATGCTTAAATTTACATTTAGTGTTTGTTTCATGTCAATCGGTTCATAAATAAAAAAGTTATGTCAAATTAAAGAATCACGTCGAACATTCTATGCTTATACCATTAATCTCCGCAACTATTTGACGGATTTGGTTGAAATTTGGTACAGATATAGTTTAGAAAAATAGAAAGGACATAGATATATTTTTATTTCAAAAATCAAAAAATAAAAATAAGAAATAAATTATTTATAAATAATTCTATGTCGATCGTTACACGACTTCGGTTCATGTTATTGTTTTAATTTATCGAAAAAAAGTAAATAAATAGTAAAAAGGTATGAAAAAAATAATATCAATATAATAAAACATTTAGTACAAAGAAAATGCTCTAACGGAGTATAGATTATGTCGATCGTTACACGACTTCGGTTCATGTTATTGTTTTAATTCATCGAAAAAAAGTAAATAAATAGTAAAAAGGTATGAAAAAAATAATATCAAAATAATTAAACTTTTAGTACAAAGAAAATGCCCGAACGGAGTATAAATAAATAATCCAAGTTGTCTTTATCCTCGATAGATGGTATCGGCCGAGCGCTTCGGTACTATCGTAGAAAAAGTGTATTATCAGTCGTATGATTATTTGTCTGTAGTGGTCCTGCTGTTTCGTATATTCTAAATTGGTTTCGTTGTATTTGTCAATTAATAAGTTTATTTGTTGGGTTTTCCTGGTTTTTAGGTTAAACTATTTAACGTAGGTTTAGTTTGATATCGATTATTAGTAGTTACTGTAGTTAGTTTTTTTAATAAAATTGTAAGTCTAATTTTTTTTTTAATTAGATTAGATTTAAGTCGTTTCTTTTAAATTATTTAGTTTAAGCTTGGTTATTATAGCATAGAGGATAGGTTGTAATATAGTTTCTTTTTTAATTGTTATAAATTCGTAATTCGTAGCTTTCTTTAGTTTTAAGTTAGTTTAAGTCCGTTTTTAAACTATTTTTTCAATGCCCTAAGTGAGTATACATCTATTAAATTCAAACGCAGAGCTCATTATGTTGATTTTTGAAGAGTTCCCTGGAATATCTTCCACATCTCATTTTTGAAGAGATCCCGCGAGATCGGGAACTATGTGGTTAAAACCAAAAATTTGCCGGAAGTCACTATTCCACGCGAACGAAGTCGCGGGCAAAAGCTAGTCTGTAATAACTTTTCGGTAAAGAACTGTCGCAAAATAAACGTATTAATATTCGAAGATGATCCGAAACTACGGACTCCGGCTCGAAAAGCAGGAGTAGGAACGGGGTGGTTTTTAGTCAGTAAGAGTCTAACACTCCCTCTCGCCTCGCCCAAAGCGAGAGAAGTCATTAGATGATTTTCCCCCTTAAAAAAAGTACTAGTAAGAAATAAATAGCAGCCTAAATTTTCACTTCGGACTTTCCTACGCACGTGTAGGATATGACCAGTCATCGTAATCAGTCGTGACTACACCGTGCATCAGATATTAGTTCATAGCGATAAAATGTATAGGTAATTTATTCATTTGTTGGCATGCCAGGTTCGATCATAATCATAATATTGCAACATTAATAGTAAAAAAATGAAATATATATGTAGGTACAAATAGTCTTACAACCACATATCCGAAACCATTTACTCAGTCAAATGAATGAAGACAATCCTGCAGTTTTGTTTCAGAATGTAAGAATGTAATCTTTCTAATATTATAAATGCTTGTGTAATGTTTCTTTGTTACTCTATCACTTCAAAACAGTTCAAGGGATCGGAACGAAATTTGGAACTGGGATAGATTATGGAATGGAATAACACATAGAATTAGGCCGCTGCGACAACCTATTTAGTTAGAAGCTACTGTGCTCATTTTATAAGTAGCAATAATCTGATCGTCTACTAAAAAGTACTTTAACTCCAACGAAACAGAAGAAAGTCCCCGCCAATAATCTCTTCAACAGGCGCCAATCCAAAACATTGATACAGTATCAGTCACCCTGTCAGCATTTCTGGCAATTTCCACAAATAAACGTAGATCCACTTACAATATTTACGGCGGAATAAAGATAGAACAATAATAAAACGTCTGCACGATAAGCAGCCTGTTCGTGAATTAAAATATTTTCATATCTATCACAATCCGCTCGTATGGATTGATACGATCGCTGTGTGACACACCCTCCAAACAGACTGTCAATGTACTACATATAGTATTAAACTAGCTTTTGCCCGCGACTTCGTTCGCGTGGAATAGTGACTTCCGGCAAATTTTTGGTTTTAACCACATAGTTCCCGATCTCGCGGGATCTCTTCAAAAATGAGATGTGGAAGATATTCCAGGGAACTCTTCAAAAATCAACATAATGAGCTCTGCGTTTGAATTTAATAGATGTATACTCACTTAGGGCATTGAAAAAATAGTTTAAAAACGGACTTAAACTAACTTAAAACTAAAGAAAGCTACGAATTACGAATTTATAACAATTAAAAAAGAAACTATATTACAACCTATCCTCTATGCTATAATAACCAAGCTTAAACTAAATAATTTAAAAGAAACGACTTAAATCTAATCTAATTAAAAAAAATTAGACTTACAATTTTATTAAAAAAACTAACTACAGTAACTACTAATAATCGATATCAAACTAAACCTACGTTAAATAGTTTAACCAAAAAACCAGGAAAACCCAACAAATAAACTTATTATTTGACAAATACAACGAAACCAATTTAGAATATACGAAACAGCAGAACCACTACAGACAAATAATCATACGACTGATAATACACTTTTTCTACGATAGTACCGAAGCGCTCGGCCGATACCCAACCAAATGAATGTAACGAAACCATAGCGCGATCTATTTCGATCCCAACGCCATCTATCGAGGATAAAGACAACTTGGATTATTTATTTATACTCCGTTCGGGCATTTTCTTTGTACTTAAAGTTTAATTATGTTGATTTTATTTTTTTCATACCTTTTTACTATTTATTTACTTTTTTCGATGAATTAAAACAATAACATGAACCGAAGTCGTGTAACGATCGACATAGAATTATCTATACTCCGTTAGAGCATTTTCTTTGTACTAAATGTTTTATTATATTGATATTATTTTTTTCATACCTTTTTACTATTTATTTACTTTTTTCGATAAATTAAAACAATAACATGAACCGAAGTCGTGTAACGATCGACATAGAATTATTTATAAATAATTTATTTCTTATTTTAATTTTTTGATTTTTGAAATAAAAATATATCTATGTCTTTTCTAAGGTTCTAAACTATATCTGTACCAAATTTCAACCAAATCCGTCAAATAGTTGCGGAGATTAATGGTATAAGCATAGAATGTTCGACGTGATTCTTTAATTTGACATAACTTTTTTTTTATGAACCGATTGACATGAAACAAACACTAAATGTAAATTTAAGCATCCCACAATATATTCGTGAAAACCGCATCCAACTCGGATCAGCCGTTTCTGAGATTAGCGCGCACAGACGAACAGACAAACAGACAAACAGACAAACAGACAAACAGACAAACAGACAAACAGACAAACAGACAAAAAAAAAGTTAATTACATTTTTGGGTTCGACATCGACATAACAATAACCCCTGCTATTTTTTTTATTTTTATTTTCAATGTACAGACAGCACTTTTCTACGATTTTATTATATGTATAGATAAAGTATAGCGCCAATCTCTCTGAAATAAAGTAACAGAATACACTACACACTAGTTTTTTTTCTTAATCTTAGAAATGCCTGATGATTCGCATAAATGCTTGCTTTATAGATTTGCAGTCTGTAAAGCAATCTGCAAAAATCTGCTAAGCAAAGCAATTTGTAAAAAAAATGGTTTCAAAGGAAAATCGCTACCTTTATAATAATTATGACATACTAAATTAACTTAAAATCACAGAGGGTTTCTTCAGTAGTAGTAGAGCTTTTCTGTATTAATTTACGTGAGTAAACCGATATTTTTAGTTAAAATCTCTACCTATATAAAAGTTACATTTCATTGAGTAAATAATCCACCAACAGTTATCTATACTTAGGGACAAACACGACTTATTTCGCCACTCAGAAGCGTGCGAGCCTGTCCAAAGTATAGACGTGCTAATTTATATAGTCCACAATCCTTTTCAATTGTAATTGATTTATGTGACGTTACAATCTTGTCGGATTAAAGCGGCCAGCTTTGTATAGATTACGCAGCTGGTGTTAAGTTCATTGTTTTTTTATTCTTAATAAATTCCTGGCTATTGAGTTTCTGATAAACTATGATTAATGCCCTTAACTGCGCAATGTCAAAATTAAACTGAGAATTATTAATGGGCTGCAAAGGTTAAGGCTTTGTCTTAGACTTGATACTATTTGTTCATTTAATACTGTATAGGTGGCGCATTGATTGGGAGATATTGGGAATTTGATTTATTTTCACACTTAAAGTTCAATTTAAACGTAGCTTTATGTCACCTTCGACTGTTGACTGACTCCAAGGAATAAAACTAAATAAATGTAGATACTCGATGTTATTTTGGTACTACAATGATCAAACTTCTACAGTTAGATTTTGACAGTGGCTTTACCAATCAGTACCCTTAGTATGATTGGTTGGTATATTCGAGCCGGCCAATCATAGCGCCAAACGCGCTCTCGTTTCGATTACTTTAAACGTAAAGCAAACTCGTACTAAGTTTTAATCTTTAACTGTTTTTCAATATCTTTATTTAATTTAATTAGATAATTAATTTTATTCAAAACTTTTTGCGTAAAATATAAATAAACATCAACATCTTCTTATAATAATAATTATGTATTTTAACCTCCAACACGCAACACTTACATTCTATACATACATATAAATAAAATTAATTCAATAAATAAATTGTTCATATATCTCACAAGTCACTGCTACTATAAATATTAGGGTTATAATCAGTTACAAACTGAAATATGTGAAATAAAACATCACGCGATTCGTTTATTATATACCTGAGCATGTACCTAAATAATGTTATATTTACTTTATCTAAACAATAAAATAAACAAGCGATATAAATAGTTGGTATTTCCATATCGTTTACAAATCTTTATCAGTTAGTAATATCGTTTATATGTTTACTTTTACATAAAACTTTGTATATAGTATGACAATGTACTAAAATATTGTATAAAATTATTGAAATATTTACAACATCCTTTAAAGTTTAAAGGTACTTTTAATTTGGCTCTTATTTAAAACATCGCCAAGACTTGACGTTGACGTTGACCGTTGAAGCAAAAGACGTATGTAAGATTCATAGCAATAAGCGGTCCATTGTCTGCCTAACCCTATAGGAGACAGGCGTAAAGCTAAGTTGTATGTATGTATTTACAATATCAACGACAACATGTTTTTTTGCCAAATTGCAAACATAGTGTTACTTCTTCTATCTTTTAATTATCCAAAGGATAGTGACGATACTAGGTATTTTTTTAAAAACTGATTTTTTGTAACCCCTTGCCCACTCCGTCCTCTTTGCGAGCACTCGCGAACAACGAGTGCCAACGAGTGCCAACGAGGTAGTACAACAGTAATATAAAATAATGTTCAAGTTATATCAGTGGCTAAAATATTTTGATATGACTCCGCTAATTGTTTTATTATATAATATCGTATTTCTTAGTTATCTAAATTATTATGAAAGCGTACATAATACCAATAAATACGAGTAGTTCTTGGAATTGGCGCCATTTAATTGTAACTCCAATAAATAATTGAATGGAAAAATTGTAATAATAAAATATTTGGCAGGGTATATAATTTAATTATACTATTGACTTTTCTCCTACTTTTTCAGTTTTCTATCTTTAGAATAAATTTTTTTAGCATAATAAGGAACTAATCAGTTTTTATAATGCTTAGAAAATAATTAAATGATTTTTGATTGAAAGCGTGGATTGCCATACATTTACTAAAAACTACCAACTTTCTTACTACACTTAACACGATTTTATTAAAACAACAAGTTCAAAAATAGAAATTACATTCTAATCACTGTATTACTCACTCTCATAAATAGTCATTATAACAAAAGGTGCCTAAATAATTAAAAATTAATGAATAAAACAACCGCTTAGTCATCCATTGAACAATCGGTGATTAAATATTCTTTAATGAAAGTGAATTTAAAAATAAAACATTATATAGAACAGGAGGAAAATGAAATTGGCTAGACATATGTTGTGAAGCTTACAAAGGTGACGAATACTAACCAATAACATAGTAATATCACCAATGGAATGTAATGAACTAAAGTTGCACGAAATTAATTAATTAAAGAATAGGATTCAAAGTGAGAACTTAATATTGCATTTCTTCAGATCACACAAAATACAGAAGCTCTTGGCAATTAAAAAAACTTTAGGCACGAAATTGTTTACCAAAAACACGATTTAAAATAAGTTTAATGAACTACCGTTCATAGATAAGCCATGTAATAGGTCCAAATATCATACCTGCTGCGTAAATTGTGAACAAACTCTTAATCAAGACATTACAACTTCCACAAGGCGTTGGCATGTTGCCGTAGTAGTCCAGACTGCCTAATAGTGTGGTAACTTACTGGCGTTTGTATAGGAAAACTGCAATCCAATATAATTCTAATGGACAGCGTAAAATCAGTAATAACACGAATTTAATTAAAGTCATTTACCGACATGTGGTAGTTGATAACTTTATTGAAGCTAAACTAGAGCTCAACACAACTGGTTTTGTTTCCGTCCGTTTCTGATCGAGCGATTTATTTATTAATTTTATTTTAATCCCTTTTATTAGGTCTTTGAGCTTTAGGGCGACAAAATTGTTACGAGTTATTGCTTGTTTCACAAGTTTATGTGTGGCTTTTGATTTTAATAGTAAAGATTGAAAATATTCGTTTCGTTATTAAAATATTTTTCGCAATGGCAAAGACTAATGTAGTCAACAATAAAATTAGAGTAACAAGCTAAAATGACTTCTCTATCTTAGAAGATAGATTTTTTTCTGTTTAAAAACAAAAAAGTCCCTGTCAACCCTAACAAATTTTATCAATATCGGGTAACCAAACCACAAAGACATTTTTCCCAACCCTTGTTGTTATTTCATTACCAAATCACCAGAAACAAGTGGGTCGTAAGAAAAACAATTCCCGCTGGTGGCGGTTATCTCCGACATGAATGATCGTGTTTACACAAACGTTTGACCAAATACGCACCACGCATCGAGTCAAAGGGTTCCGTTGCGACCCAATATCCCAATATTTGTAGGAAAGTTTGACCAAACTTGGCTGTATGTAGAACATATTCTTCAACACCTTCGTTCATTGGTCGCTCATTTCCTGTTTGTTTTCGATAAGGGACAGTGTAAATGGTGTAAGCATGGGGTACCGGGTACCGTGTAGGAATTTTTACTTTCGTTTTACTTTTCGTTTCCTTGCGCACTGTCAACATGGCTAGACTGTTCATCTAGATAAGCCTTGGTATTTTTATTATTGTCTAGGACTTTCTCCTGTATGTCGAAGATTATTCATTTATTGATTAATCTCTGAACCATTTTACAAATCATGAGGAATTCCCGTCTATTCGTTATTTAATCGATTATTAATTATACTTCGTATTTCCGTGTTTTTGTCTTCGATTTTATTATCCTAGACGAAGACTGACTCCTCGTGCAATCACATGATATTTTAGGTTCAAACTCTGTGACTCCAATTACGAATGTGTTTGCAGTGTAACACTAATCCTTCGCTCGTTACAACCTAAATAACTGCACGGATTTGGCCAAAAGCGTATTACTCACTAAACTGTACTCACGCTTTGCAAACTGAAATGTTAAATAACTATTGAGTTATATGCATTTTTGGAAATCCAATATACTACAAACCAAGTTATTACCTTGAAACAGTCAATTCTTAATATTTAACGCTGCCAATAATTACTAATTCCGGTTAACCACAACTAAGCAAATATTTGTTGATATGCGCATTACCCAACCGCCAATCTACCAAATTCTGCGTCAAATGTAATAAGCCCAGTGTTCACAAACACATTCCCAAAATCTGCTCCACCAGACTCATAATTAATAAAATCAACTTCTTAATTCCGAAAACCAGATTCTGACACTGGATCCGTCTCCTTGATCTGAGACTTCCCTTTATCGTCCTTCATAAATAGCATTATACCGTTAAAAAGGATTAAATCACTGAAGGAGCTTAGGTCCCGCCTGTCTCGTGGCGTCTGATTGTTTGACACATAATTCGCCTCGCCATCCTTCTTATGTTCTGGATTATTCATTATTAACTCCGCGAGTGACGTGACATTTTCGCCTTTTTATGGTAATTAAAGGGTCGGATTTGTGTGGATGAGATCGGTATTCTGAGTCCGGTTGTAATTGTTTTTTGGTTTTGGTGACTCATATTTTGTGAGTGATTGCGTCGTTAGTTTTATAATCAAAAGTATGACTTCTGTTACATCTAGGCATTTCAATTTCAATTGAAACTTAATAAAGACATTATTCAAAGCTTTGAAAATTATTAGCACATCACTTAGCCCATCATTACATAGACCACAAGCATTAACATCGGAGCTCATAACACCACCAATTACACAAATCATCTGTTAATCGAGTCGTTCGAGTACAATCGGCATCGATAAAGACGTATCGATACAATCGATTAAGCGTGGGCTGTCGCCGACATCGTGGCCATCACGATTGGTTTATTTATCGTCCGTTTATATCATGTTATTGCTTTGTTGATCTCATGTTAAGGGTCCCCATTCATTGTTTACTACAGTTTTGTCTTCATAAAAACTAGGGTTAATGTTTGTGTAAAACTTTATTGCTGCTTTGGTTGGTGTTCCAATCAAAGCGAATCGTTTGGTGTCGTTAACGTGTTTATGGACTCGATTCTAGTGTGATAAAGATATTTGTTTTCTATTGTTATTTATATTCTTCTGTACTAAGATTCTAAGCAACCTTTTATTAATAATATAAATGCTAACTTTAGTAACCGTGACTCATATCTGTAAACATATCTAAAATTCTTCACAGCACATTATATCGACAAACTTGTGCACATTTTACAATTCTACCACTAACGTCACATGTAAGATCCACAACAAAACGTAAATCATTTTCCTGTCCAATAGATTCATTGTGGAGATTTTCTTCTTTATGGACATTGGTTCCTCATTACTTATTCAGGTGTATTCATTTGATTGTAAACACGCTTGCTCAATAGACTCGCATGCCCTAAGTTCTCGTCCTTCAACGCCATCACTTCTCACGTTCACAACTCAAAAGGATTATTTCCGAATCGGAATGTCTTTAATTCTAATGGAGTGCGAAGTGTGTGCAGATCCTGCCCGGTGTTCGTTAGGGATGGCGGGAATTATGGGTAGGTAAGGTTTTTGTGACAATTAACCTAAAGGTTATTAAATTATCGTAGAACCTAACTGTTATTCATTTGAAAATTGGTCGAAATTTTATCCTGTGAACATTTTATGCGTAAGTAATTAAACTATAAGTAAGTAAACAACAATAAATATTTTTTCATTTAAAAAACTATAATTTGCCGCTGTTATAGAACATAATTCGTATATTCTTAACTTTGTTCTTCTTTAATTAAAGCTTTGTCTGTCTTACTGCAGCAAAGAGCTATTTTAATATTTTACAAATATTCTTGTAAGTTTCTTCCTCAAAATTTCTCTATAATTTCCCGACTCATCATTTATTATACAAGGTGTTCCAAGATTGCCACGAGTGCCAACCTTACGTTCAGCACTCGAGTCTCGAGATACACTAAAAGCCGCTGCGGCATGCACTAGCAGATAACGATATATTAAATACACATTTATTCCGCCAGTGTCAAACCTATCAAGATTTATTACACACCATTTTTAATTTTTCATTATTATATCTGTTCATTACATTCGACACGCGTTGTGTCTTGTTTTGAAATCATTGAGTTATTGGCATGGATGGTAATGGAAATGGAATTTGCCTTAGATTAGGCTACGAGAAGATATTTTATTTTTATTTATATTGAGTGTTAAACTATTGTTTATAATTTTATCTTTATCTTTATGTCTATTAACAAGCTTATGACTTTCACGTTTTCTTTCAACGTTGTTTTTTTTTCTTATCTACTTACTTACCTAGAGTTTATTTCTCTCTCTGTGTATCATAGCCTCTTTATTTTATTCATTGCTTATATTTCGATAATCTGCACCGCACATTCTTGACCATCTTTCATCATAACATTTATCATACTGTAAATATAATCAGGATAAATAATTTAAATCATATCTGGAGTAAAAGCTGAAATGACTAATGCATGAAATTATTGCGTTGTATCGTTGTTTTGATAGATCGTGTAATTGTATATAATTGTATGAAATACTACCAAATATAAAGGGAAACTAAAAAAGTAAGGAAAAAAATTACAATGACGATATGACTCACTGTCTAACGCAACTCGACTTACGAAATGGTTAATTTTATACAAGCAATTATACAATTAAAGGTCAATGGTACGTAACCCTAAGAACTTACACCAATTATCACATAAAAGAAATGTTTTAATCGAATCATCGATCGAGTGTAACACGCCACACAATAGCCCAATAAACATAGGTATCGAGAAACATGTCTGGTGACGTCACACGACATAACAATAACATCATCAATCTACACAAACAATCGATTGTCACCGATCGCGTCCGATACTCGTACGTATCGATTACGAACAATCGTTTTAAATTGTTCTATGAGCGGCAAATTAGCTAGCTAATCCTTGATTTATGTTATCTGTGGGCTGGCAATTTGACAGATGTAATTGAAAACACACGTCAAACGCTGTCGTAGTGACGCGGCGTTCGGGTGAAACGCCTTTGCCCTTTAATGAAAACACGATGTATTCAATCAGATATTTCGATTGTTCGCCCACTTGTAATTAAAATTATTCATCTTCTATTTTCATGCAAATTTAGGTAATGGAAGAATTATCTGCATAGTGAACCATACACCACTTATATGGTAGAGGTCAAATTATACCGGTTTATTAATTTCCAAAGCTTTAGCAGCGTGGAATAAATTATGATGTTCAAGATTGTACATAATATATTCCCCTAATACATAATGTTTACCTACTTCTGCCCACTTGTAGGTAACATTAAACCTTTCGGCCACGCCTAGTCCTTAAGCCTTCTGTGTCCTCAACAAATCATCCAGAGGAATTTATATCTTAGTTGGATTATCTTAAAAGTTTATTTTGTCTGGTTGTGGTATGGTGATATATTTTATGGTTGAAGGAGTTCCCATGGTTGTGATTTGTATCTAGCTTCTGAGCCCATTAATTGTTGTTTGACAATCTCTTACGGACACATTATAGTTTATTGTTATTGTAATTAGAAACGTATTTGTAGGCGCCACTGTTGTCTGTATAGAAAATACGTGATTGTTGCGTAAACTGTTCTCTGGAAATCCTTGAGACACGATTAGAGTTACAGGTAATCTAATATGTAGTACTGCTTGTTATTTGGGTCCCTTTTGTGATTTTAGTGCCATAATTAATTTCCAAGACATTACCTAATGTAGAATGAAACTTATTGCTAAAGGCTTGATTTGATATACGGTCTGATCGTCTAATAGAGTTGTTATTGCCAAACTTTAATTCAAAATTGGCCATCGATGGACAGGCTTTAATTTTAAATTCAATCAAAAATTATTTCGTATCATCTCAGTAACAGTACATTTAATCTTTTTCTTTTCTCTCACCTTTATGTAGGTAGATCAGTAAGTAATAAATTCCCAATTTTTAATAAAATACAATAAAGCCATTAATAATAATGGGTCCACCTACATCTTCGAACACAAGTGTAGATCCATAAGGAATTACATAATCGACACTACTTTGTACCTCACTATAATTTATTTAATTCAATGTATGAGATAAACAAATGAGATTTTTATTACCTGACATCATCTATTTGAGTTCATAAAAATCTTTACAACCCTTTTTCTCGCGGTTCTGTTAACGCAACTTCGTCTGTATTGTCTACGTCATACGGTTTATGTGTTGGTTTGGTTTTAACTTTGTCATAGTGTTTCTCACTGATTATTTTGACTTTAATAGCGTGTTTATTGTCAATTAACCTGAACCTTAGGGCAGTAAGTTTAGTTACATTGTGCTTTGTTATCTGTCCATGTAGGTGTTCGTTTGTGCAACGTTTTATTGCTTTTGAATTGCATTGGAAACTGAAATGTTACCAATTGTTCTCAACGAGCTATCGCGAGTTATAGATTTTTATCGATTCTCATTCAGTTGTTTCGAATCTTGCTTATTCCAGTAATGTGAAGTTTCTATTTGCATGCTTCTGGTTTTCTACATCATGTTGTTAAATCGATGAGTAATGTAATTGGCATATCCATATCGCCTTATCTATTAGCATTTTTAATTAATCTTTATCGGTGTTAGTAATAAACGCCTCTATTACATTTCTTATTGCCATGCAAATCGTTCGCATGATAATTATTTGTTATTATCTATTTATACCACTACTACGTATTCATAGAGTACCCCGTATTATCGATCTAGATTATATGGTTTCTTTTAAACTTTTCCTCCTTTCATTTTGAAATATTTTATCATATACAGATCCGAAGAGTAAATGTCGTCTTCCTTTTAGAATGACGACGGTTTGGAAATATAATACCACATGCCTTTATGGAATCTTCCGATTAGCAGTTATTTCTAAACATACAACGACAATTTATAACAGTAGATGCTCTGTTCCGAATAATCTGTATAAATCTGTAGTCTTAATAAGCGATTTCCATATTTACGACGCACAAGAATACGGAATTCAAATAATTAACTTGATTTCTATAACCAATAAATTACGTTAATCCCGCTTTCTGCTAATTACGGAGCCATCGTTATATCAATCGATTAGCTCATTGACATTTGAAAATTTACCTTAAGTTATAACTAACAAAGTTAATTTTATATTTCCAAGAATATGTCGTCTGTTTCGCCTTTGTCGAAATAGACAATGACCATAAAAAATCATAATGATCTGGTAATACTTATTTATTGATTGAATAAAACCATTTGTATATGTCTTTATTATCTGTGACACTACGTATTTAGAAACACCTGTACATTTTAAATCTCATTAGTGCCCTGAGGTACCCCATGTGTCACCGTATCAAAAGCCTATTAGGATTCTAAAAAAATATGTAATTTTTTTTTGTTCGATTCTTCCTATAACTAAATGGATGACATAAATTAATCACCTTTTAAACAGATGTAAACAAGTCATCAAAGAAAGAGACAAAAAAAACATGTTTTCAACAAATCCTAATTGGCTTAAAATTTTAATTCATACAAATGTCCATTAATGAATGAATGATTACGTATTTGATTGGCAATAGTTTTTATAGCTATAGATATAGAATTTTGCGATTGGCCAATAAATCTGTTTACAGACGGAACCATATATTTATTCATGGACATTAAACTCGATTAGTTTCTTACATAATTAATAGGAGTCTTTTCATTTGACCCGTATTTTAATATTTTTTGTCCATCGTTAATGTGATAAGTAGAATTAAGTGAGATTTATAACTTAATATCTATTAATATGGTAATTAATATTGATTTGTCAATGGAAGAAAACGAAAGTGCCGATTGATTCTCATAATCGTAAATCTAAAATAGTAGATAGTAGAGCTACAAGCCCAGCTACTGTTGCTATTATCAGTGTGGTCTATTAAATCATTAGTTGGCTCATCATGACTTGCTCATTGTTGAATTTCATCATATTTGGAATGGAATTTATATCAAAGATTGCCTGCTTTTAGCTTATTACGGCTTCTTACGACAATCTTATCTGCTTTATAATAATTATCACTTTCAAAGACGTTTTCCAAAAAATTGTCTTGGAAATTATTAACGGATTACTTTTCTTTGATATTTCGATTTCGATCCTTATATTATATTTACTGTAGGTATGAGACAAGTCTACTTGTTAGTAGTTTTATACGAATACTTCGCTCTGACTAGAATTGTAAAAACATGTGTAAATTAAACGATTACACTTGTAAATTGCTACTGTTATATAGGGCTGGCAGTTATTTTATTTAGTTTTGGCTGACCTTTGAGTGAATACTTCCTTTCAAGTTATTTTAAATGCGCTAGCATTGATTTTAGTTTGTAACTAAAACCATACTAACCATCTCAACCCTAGTTTTGATTATATTATACAAACATATTGCTGTTCTATTAGAGACACGTTTGATGAAATGAAAGAAATAATGATGGCAACATGATCATCATACCATTAGTTGATACTACTAATTATTGACAAAACCCTCAAAAATTTTAATAGAAAGATAGGCAAGTTTAGTACGGAGACACAGCCCTACTAAAATATCGGTACTCGATAGCATAAATAGATTTCATACAAATGTAATTGTCAATGTACCAGGTTGGGCATGTGGGTCAAACATGTGTTAAATACCAATGACCATGCAGAAACACCTGTCTACGTAAACTCCGATGTGTGAACAAGATATTTTGGGAATTGGACCGCGGTCACCAACTTGTTACCAATATTTGCATACAAATAGATTTGGAGATAAACTTGCGTCTTTATCTGTTCAATTGCTTGCTTCGTTGGCCTAATGTTTGTGTACCTATATGATTGTGAATTACGTAGTCTAGTGGTTTGAGTTTAATTAATAAATTGAGGTTAGTTTTGTGTAACTGATTTCTTTTTTCAATGTGTCTTGAAATAAATGTTTCATTTGTCATTCGCTTGTGGGTGAACTAATACATATTTTGAATAAATCCTAATTACATATGAAAGATAATTTTCGTATGACAACTGATTTCCCTAAACTAATTTTGCAACACTGTTCCCAAAAGCTAAACAAGAAAGCAAATCTAACAAGAAATGTCAAATAAAATTAATTCTAATGAATTAAAATTGTAAAGTTTATTAGTCGTCGCCCCAATTACCCATTGCATGTTGGATTCGTGGTAAATTTCTTTAGATTGATAGAAATGGGTCAATTTATGTTTAGCAGCATGGAGATATTGATGAAACGAAGAGTTATGGGAAACCGCGATATGGACATGGAAATAATTACAGATTTAAATGATAAAATATGATGATTAATGATCATTTATTCCTTAATAAAGAAAAGTTAAGACAAACTATTACCTTTTCAGTTTGATTTTAGAATCGGGCATAGTTGGTAATTCAAAATTGTCTGTTGTCTCTCTCATGAGTTTTATTTAATATATGTTTTTAAATAAATCATTTTGCCTTTTTTAATATGTATCAATTAATGGTTTTGTTTTGAAAACAATCAACAGCAATTATTGTCTTACTAAATTAGCTAAAATCACTATTTACTCACCTACATTAATGGGCAAAAGGTATAGTATATATGTAATAGTTTCTGAGCCACAGAGGGACTCAATTTACTGAAGTCAGCCAGGCTTTAGTTAACCGACAGAAATGTCTACAACCATCGTCAACTCCCGATTCCTATTTCAAAACCACGTAGCATTTCAATTTCTACAGCTAACAATTATTCAAAATCCAATCCTTTCACCTTTGAACAAAGTCGATATTCCATCGACAGCTCACGGTAGAGGTGTGAAAATAATATTGTAATGCTTCGTAGGAACTGTTGTTTCATAATAATGATACAGTGGACTGAAATTGTGACAGCTGTTGTTAAATATGATGTCTACAAATGCTCGGCATGTGAATTATGTCTTTACAGCGTCTCAAATGTACTTCTATCTTGTACTCTCTTTGGTATATTATGTTTTGTTCTATGTAGATTGTAGTAAAGTATTTTCGTGATTCTGCTGAAATGGAATTTTGATCTTGTTGCCTCTTTATCCTTCTTCTGATAGAGATCATTGGCATTGCTTAAAAGTTGCCTCGTTTACAATACAATAGCTGCATGTCCTTTATTGCAATAGTGCCGAAATATCGGAAACTCATAGAAATAGAAAAACATGGTAAATATCCCATTTCGAGTTCTAATACTAGTGTTATGACCATGTCAGTATTTGATATTGAAGTGGCTTTTGAAAAAGACGGCGACAGATTTTGAGCATAACTTAAAGATGACTAACACAACTTATCCTAAAAATTAGTCGCACATCTTTGATAACAAATCGTGTCAACAATGATTACAAAACTCATAAAATAGATAGTCAACACTAAAATTGAACTTAACTGATAAAATTAACGATAAATCATTTCCTAAAACAAGGTTTTGGAATGTTATCTAAATATTGAGCATATTAATATTATCTGATTATATTATTAACGAATTCTTTTATTAGTTATCTCTGCAAAATCTTTAATAATGAATTACCATTTCTTAGTATTCTTAATTCTTGTATCCGATTCAAAATTCCTTAATACGTTTACATAGGTACCTATCTAGTATTCGATGTAGTGGGTGTTTCCATTCAGGTGTTGTGGCTAAAATGTAATCTTTTTAATACTTCCTGAAGTACAAAGCTTAGATTGATATTAGGAATATTTTGTCAATATATCAAATAATGTGAAACAGGATGTATTTACCTGTTATTTGCCTACTTAAGTCTATTTTTATAGTGATAGACATCTCCTTAATACTCGTTAACAAACAGGATGGCAAATAGATATGTCAGATTCATACTTTTCCCATATAGGTCTGCAGATTTAGACACTGTTAAGTAAAGTTTTCTATGTTTCAGCTTGAACTTTGAAGATCTATCTTAAGAAATAGGATTAAATTTGATTGGGTTGACGTTAAAATGTTTATCATTATTTGTAAGACGTCTAGTATATTATGTTGTTACTCTATTCCTATATTAATTTGTATTTGCTTTTGCGCAGGTGCTGTGTGGTGCAGTGGCGGACGCGGGCGACATGATAGCCAACGTGAGCCGCGTGCGCCGCGCGCCACAGCCTCACTACTCGCACCGCGTCGTGTAAGTACCACCTTCACCTATTTCATGTTTGCCTGGTAACTGCACCGTCTATCCGCAACGTATTTCTAGTTGTCACTTGTATTTGTTTTATTGACTGGAACCAGTATTGCCTGGGCAAACATTACAACTGATCTAACTATAGATATTATGAATCTATCCAATACTAGACTCTACAATACATCTGATTTCTTATCCATTTTACTGATAGTTCCATGTTTGGTCTTCCAGGACGGACGAGGATTTCGACATGACTGCGGCAGCGGCGTGGAAGCGCTCGCACTGGCGCGACATGCAGTCCATACTCCGGCGCGAGGGCAACCAGAAGGACGGCGTGCAGTGTTGCCCCTCCGTCCTCGAGATGGTCACCAAGAAGGGGGGGCGCACCCCCACCGGTCTCTACGTGGAGCTGTACGAGGACGGGGAGAACCAACAGAGGCTGTTCGAGGTGTCGTGCGCCCCCAACGTGGTCGACAAGCCGTGCCGCTTCGTCGACGCGCGACTGTACAACGAATCGAGGTGCATCCAGAAGTACTCGTATTCGTACGCCCTCGTGCGGTACCTGCACTCGGCCGCGACGGAGACGCCGCAGCCGCGGACCGAGGGCCACTTCTCCGTGCCGGGCTCCGGCGGCTGGTCTATGGACTATGTGCGAGTGCGCGCCGGTTGTGAGTGCCAAATTAAACCCAAAACAAATAAACCCGCCCGCAGAAGACACAAGCAGAGGAAGAGGAATAGGAGAGTGGTGGAGGACGACGAGACCTGATTCCGGGCTCAGTGCTAGTGAATTCGTGACTTTGAACAAATTTGGGATCGTCCCTTAGTATTACGTTTACAAAGATACCTTTTCTGATGTTTTCTCTTCGGTTCGGAACAGTGTCGTGTACAGAGCAGCGGCCGGGCGGTTTGTAGCGTCGCGCTGCGAGCTGCGGATGGTTTCTCGTTACCTACTTCAAGTGCACACTTGAGCGGTACTCTGCTGTCGGTCGATGTATCAATGTATTTATTTTATTTTTCGTCTATATTACGCTTCTTGTTGTAGTCCGTTAGTTAGTCTCGATCTTATGAAATTAAAGTGCCTTTTAGTGCCTTAGATTTAAATAGTTCACTATGTTCTGGGAATTGTTGAAATTTTGATTCCAATGCGTTATCTGTATGTTAAGTATTGAATGTAAAGACTAATGTCACACGAATCGTTCAACTTCAATGATCAAAATCTTGAACTATTCGTTTGAAATCATCACAAGTTTAGTAATGTTGAATAATGTAACCGAGGTGGTGTTATTACCATGTCCGACTCTTTAATATTCATACAAAATGATATTCGTGTGACACTCGCTTACAAACTACATGATAATGTAATAGTTACCGGTTGATCGAGGTGCATAGATGTAATAGGACTTCACTGCGCTGCCGCTACACTTCAATTAATTTTAAGTTAAAAAGCAACGTCTTGTATGTACCACGTACTGCGAACGACACCAATAACAGAATGGTCGATGGACTAGTAGTTCACTGAGCTTGGATTTCCGAAGCTTGGCCATTTCCCAAGTAATGTGTTGGAATCGGATTGCAAGCTAGTATTCATCCAGATGTCGAGCATATCAGTATCGTACCGTTTCACAACTTTGCTGTTGAAGCAATCCTTTACAAATCTATTAGGTAATTAATTGTTTTAAAATGCCATCCATAGCTCTATAATATCTAGCATTTCTAGGTTCCCTTTATGATTGTCTTTCATTAGTATTTCTTCGTTTATAGTACGTGATACATATATTTCGTTGTAAATAACAGTAAAGAGCAGTCTGTGATCACTTCTACACGTTCAATAAGCCGTAGTGGAGTCACAATGATTCTCTTGCGAAACAATTCCTTTAATGGTAGTAGCTACCATTTTATCGATAAATGAGCACGATAGGTAAATCTAAAGAATTTTATATTAATTTGCCGAATATCTTTTGTCTTCTACTGATCCATTGCCTTGATATTAGATTCAGATACTATATAATTCATTATTAATAACTTTACCGATAGTTCCCACATTTTTTTTTCATATTTCTTATTTTACCCTTTCCAAGCCAATGCTTCTAGGTTTTGTCTAAAGCTTCAGCAAACTACAAATTATTGTTTCACACGAGAATCATTGCCAGATAAAGTCGTTCCACTGATTATAATGCTCTCTTCCCTTTTAAAATTAAGAATATTTATTCAAAGTTAACAATTTATAATTTTTTTGTTATTATTTGTAACAGTACTTACTTCTTAGACATAAGTGCGTCGAGTCAAAGATCTGTATTATTTTCTATTTTGTAATACTTTTATTGTATTTAAAAATGTAGTTATATTTTTAAGGATTAATTTCATTCTATTTATACTGTTTAATACGAGGTATTCCGATATACAGTATGAATGTTAGTTTGTACGTAGAAATCGCTTCCATAAAATATAATTGATGTATATAAATAACGCAATAGTATTGTGGACTGAGATTATTTTGTGCATTTAGATGTGTAATAACAGAACGAGAGAATATTTTTATAATAAGATAACGCTATCCATCGACAATAAAATTTAATACAAACATGCAGCGCCATCTCTTGACGAGTAGTGACAACAAATTAATTTGTGCGTTTACTGCTAGATGTCGCTGTATCCACATACTTGTCTAACATTACGCAGAACAGTGCCATGTTTAATTAATTTTAATAAAGTAAGTCAATAAAATGTTTTATTGAGTTACTGAATAATAAGTAAAGATATTAATGCATGTATTATAATTCTATTACCAGTTGACATTCAATGTACTTACCATCGAGATGCTTTCATCAACGAAACCTATGTAATAACGAAATAATAATATCCAAGTGCAATGTGTCATAGTTGGTATACCTGTAAAGTATTTAATTAAGTAATTACAAATCATGCAAACTACTATAACAATGTTATCCATCATCACAACAGCTATACGTTATTTTATTGTTGACATCAAAAACAAAACTTTAAATAAAATAAAAATCTGAAATAGCAAAAATTCTTTTATTGTCATCTTATATTCGAATTATCCTTATAGGAATCAAATTATTATTATAATCATAAACATTCCTACTATTTCCCGGTCGTTCCCTAACCCAGTTAGGGATGACACAGAGTCTTATCTATTCCAATTTAATATTAATAATATTGTGGACCTTATTATAACTAATTAACTGCTCTTACAAACATAAAAATACAAGTCTTCATTAAAAACGCAATAATTCCAGTACAAATAAGTACTAAACGTCACACGTCGCTCATTTATCATTCACTATCGTATTTATGCAGCGTCATGATCTGAAAATGAAGAAAATTGTATATTAATAAACAGTTAAACATTATAGGTATTTCTATATTTTATATTCAATATAAACATTTAGTTTTGCTATTCGATAACAGATGGCGCTGTTGCAAGTATGTCGTTGAATAATACTATCATAGCCAGCTACTATAATTTAAATAAAATTAACTCACCCAAATATACTGTTGTCAAATACATCAAACCAAAACCAAGTCCAACGGAAAGGTACTGTAATAATCCTGCGCTCCTCTTGCGTTCATGCCAGCGCGCCCTCTCGCGGGGAAGGACTTCACTTACTGTGACGTACAGTAGCGTACCAGCTGCCAAGCCCTGCAATTCATTACAAAGTTTTGTTACTAGATGGCGTTAGTTCTACTATTTTTACGTTTTTTCTCAAACCTATCTACCTCCAAAATTAAGAATCTTATAATCATGCAAAATAAAATAGTGTCTCACAAATGATTAATTTTCTTTATAAATAACTTCTGTCGTCAGTCGTATCGTAGATATTTGTTACCAACCTACTCTTACTTATAAATAATGTGAAATTACCCACTATTACCTAAAGACAGATTTTTATAATTAAGATTAACCTAAACTTGATTCTTTGTTAAAGTATTTTACGCAAAATATTGGATGAGTGTAGAAATAAAAAATCGCAGATACAATGCATCACCCCTAGTACCTATGCTGGTAAATGAGACACAATAGAAAACTCACTGCGTCTCGCGTAGATCTGCGCACCCGGCAAACTACGGGTTAAACTATAAATTAAAAACTTAAAAGTACCTGCATAACCGGCACAGCAATGGAATCCTTCAGTGAGTTGACAGACTCCAATCCCGCACCTATCCCGATTCCAGCGACAGATCCCGCACTGAAGAGTGCGATGCACATGATGTGTGCACAAGCCCGATTCGGGAAATTCTCACAAAGTTCTGCACCCAAACAAAAGCCAACCACGAACTTGTGAGAACTCACCGCTGCTAACAGGAGAAGCACCTGGAAATAGGAAATTAAAATGTTTACATCATACATACATACATCAACAGCCACATAGGTAAGTGGCCACTGCTGACCGAAGCCTCTTCTCACACGGAGAAGGTTTGAGCATTAATCACCACTCTTGGTGAAAAGTGGTGGTGAAAAGTGAAGAGTGGTCAAACTTATAATTAGAAATTATAAGACCAGGTTTTCTCATAATCAATTAAAATGTTTGAAGTAGGGAATACAAATCTCGCGAGATTAGGGCGCTCAAGGAAGATCTCGTGAGATAATAACTTGACTGCACGATTGGTGCGGCGGCTGGGCAACTGGCTGCCGTGCAACGTGTAGCGCGTTCGATTCCCGCACGGAGCAACTCTTTGTGTGATCCACAAATTGTTGTGCTGGGTCTGAACTTGTATGTTTGTAAACGCACCCACGACACAGGAGAAAATCCGAGTGTGGGGCAACGTTTTTAAAAAAGAAATAAGAAGATTGAATTTTGAAAATTAATTATACCTACTTATAACCTGTTATTTTATGGATAAAAGTATAAAACATAATTGATGATATTTTCGGCAAATGGGCACACGATCACCTAATGGTAAGCAATCAGCGCCGCACACGCAAAAAATTTAAAAATATGTCTACGGTTTTCCCTACTGAGTTTTCCCAGGTTAACAGAAATAGCTACAGTATAAAGAAAATATCCAGGTTTCTGAATCTGCATACTAACATGATAAATACCATTGGCTTCTTTTAAAAAAAGAAATAGGTAAATAAGACAGATATCATTAGAACATAAACCGGGATATTTACCATGTTTATTTGTTGTTATGAGTTACAGTGCCGAAATATCGGAAACTCATAAAAACAAATACCTAAACATGGTAAATATCCCGGTTTAAGTTCTAATGATATTACTAATGACCCTGTTAGTTTTAATACTTATAAATAAGACAGATTTTCTTTTCTAACAGCTAAGTAATGACTGAACTAGATAGGTAAATTAGCTAGCAACTACATACATAATTATATTCATAATTATTTACATACCTAAATACCTTCCTAGTCTATCTACCCATGGAATACAGATTCCGTGTATCTACCTACAAACACCAGGCGGTTTTGTTAAACATTTTCCTCAATTCAGTTTGAATTAATTTGTACATCTCTGGTTTTGCCTGCGATAAAATAATCGAGATATAAATACCTAACTTGATTTTAATTTAGATTCTTTATCTATCGAAAACTGTATTTGGAGCCCAGATAGCGAATTCATTGAAAAAATAGGTATGTTAAATTGATCATTACTAAAATGATGTATTGCTTCCTCATTCAAAAATAAATGGTTACGACAACGTTTTAATATTTTGAATTTTAATGGAAAAGGTACTTTCATTAATTGTATGGACGATTTATTATTTTTCCAATATTATTTAGGATTTTCTCCTTAGTCGTGCGTGCTTTTAGAAACGTACTAGTTCACATACCGAAGCAAAAATTCTTCACACAAAGAGTTGCTTCGTGCGTCGAAGTAGAATCGATCCACTCTGCACGCAGCCGGCTGTCGCGCCACAGCACCAACCGTGCACCCATTAGTTAATAGAAGACTAGTTAATGTTTAACATTTTCACACACTACTCACAAACTACACAAGTTGCCTATGTACAGTCAGGGAACAAAAATGCACTAACAGTGCAACAACGCATTGACGTTTTTAAAGAAAAAGACTGCATCATTGTGTTAGTACACATTGATGACAAACACTACACACTAGTGTGTATTCATGTATACTAAACACATGATGACTAGTCTATTTCTTTACAAACGTCAAGCTGTACTACAATCGCAATGCAACTGCATTCGTGGAGGTATTCCACATTGGGCAAGCTGATGGCACCACAGATGTTCCACATTGGGCACCCATAGGTATTTTTCGTAGGTTATTTCATTTATGGAATATTTTTTATTTTTAATTGTATATTTTATTTCACATATGACACCTGCGCATAAGCAGATACTTTTTTTGGTCAGTGGGTAAAATCATCCGATTACATCTCCCGCCTTGGGTGAGGCGGGAGGGAGTTAGACTCTTACAGAGCCCCGGTAACCTTTTACGTTGTCCGCAGCTCCGGTTGTCCGCAGCTCTGGGCATAAGCAGATACTAGTGTTGGGAAGTTTACGTTTCTCAGCATATTAAATAATATCAAATATGATCTGTAGAGTGTATTTAATATATCATTCATCTAATGGAACATCTCCGCTGCCATTAGCTTGGGTACAATTTAAACCGATGCCCAATGTGGAATACCCCCCTTCGTGTCCCTTGATTGTACCTACAATGTCGGCAACAGTGCACGACTAACAAATACCGTAGATGTTATCAGTGTAACAATTATGAAAGCACACCCAGTTGAACATCAGGGGATAAACATATTTGCATTTTGCAGGAAAAACTACATCTGCAATTTTAATTTTGATGGCTGTGACTCACTGTGGCTGTGACTCCCCGAAGTGTTGATATTAAACTCGATGTTGCATTAAGTATCTGTCTTATTGTTTTCATTTTATTTTTAAGGTACCTAAGTACTAAATAGGTAAATAATATAAACAGGTCTCTATTTTACCTACCTAGAAGTTCAGCAGTCAATTACACAGTGCAAACTTATTTAAGAATGTTATGAAATTATTGAAACTTGTTATTGTCCGTGACTTTGTCCGCGTAGAATAATGACTTCTGACCAGGACAAAGATACAGACGGACTGACAGACAAAAGTTTAAAAAAATGTTATTTTAGGGTATGTATCCTATGAAATAACCGCTTATGTAGTAATAAGCGGTTATTCCAATTTTACAAACGGACACTCCAATTTTATTTTTTAGCGTCGATGTAGATTTAATAGTATTTTTATATAAAACATGAAACTAATGTGCAGAAGATGACTAACTTATCTACTGGTAAATGATCAACGCCGCTCATAGATAGGTTGGACCGTACAACAGTGAAATTAGGTACCAAAGTTACAAGTGCACTGACAGCCTTGAATTACTTTTCCTATTTTATGATAAACGTTTATTATGTAGTAAATGAAGAGCATTTATTTTCTTGTCTTATCTCTCTCTATCTTAATCTAGGTATACTGACCTTGGACAATATGCAACCTAGCCCAATTAGTAGGAAACATAATCGGCATGACATAATGACTGAGATAAAAATGCACTCGAAACGGCGCAGTTGTGATAAAAGTAATACCTATTACTAAAAAATAAAAACGAAAATGATAGTTTTGAAATATGTCTCAGAAAAATAAGAATTATCCTGAATAAATTATGTAGATTCATTCAAATTAGAATATTGAGGACCCGGTGCCTCCTACAGGTTCTGAGGGTGGCTACCGGAGTGGTTTTAGTAAGGTAAAAATCCCACACTGCATTGGATTTTTCCAAAACAAAACTAGATACCTTTAGAAGGTTCTCCCCTGTCAGTAAAAACTGATGCATTAAATGTAGGTCTGCATCTACGCAGTACTTAGTTCTTTTTCCTCGTAGATAAACCCAGTATCTATTTCTAAAAGGCAAAAGTTAGAGTTTTCCTTGAGATTCAAATACTATACCTATCTATTGTAACACTTTTAATTTTAAATCTTAAATGTGTTCGATGCTGAAGAATTAAGGGTGACGCTTTAAAGAATCTTATATTCCCATGTCCTAGATTTCATCCCTGGATGAGGCATGTAAGCATCAGGCTCAAACTCAACCGGGAGCTGCGGACTACCAAACGGATTACCGGGGCTCCGGTTCGAAAAGCAAGAGTAAGAACGGTGTGATTTTTAGTCAGTAAGACACTGACACACCCTCTCGCCTCACCCAAGGCGAGAGAAGACACTTGATATTTTTTCCCTCTCAAAAAAAGGCTCTGGCTCAATCCAGAATCGGAAAGAGTACCTTCCATCGCCAATACTTTCAACTACTAAACAATAGAGACACTATACGTAATACAATGCAACTAATGTATCGATGGCCTCGAAATTCATTCTCCCAATTTGAAAAGGTCTTATAGATTAAAGTCAAGGGCAAAACTATCGTTATTTTATTCGCATAATTATTATTAGACTATCGTTACTCGTTCCGGTTTCACACGGGTCCTTTAAGTAGAAATTATTTTGTTTTTGTGTCCTTTTTACGAAAAACAATGGGAAATCTACCTAATCAGAAAAAATCTGTCACTCCCTCGCGTCTCACCCAAGGCGAAAGAAGTCATTGGATGATATTCCCCTTCAAAAAAAAGGTCAAATAGTTTCGGCTGTACGTTGTCTGTCTGTAAGTCAGTCACTCAGTCAGTAAAATTAAATACACTCAACTCACTTTTAGCAGGTTTTAATTGGTTTAATCCACTTAATTCATTTTTTATTCCACCTCAGTCCAGATACAACTAAACTCGTTAGTACCTACTTATTCAAATAAATTCCTATGACCTGTTTTAGCTTAATTTATTATTATCGTCATATTTTAGGTTTTTATAGGTCTAAAACTGATTCTAAATGTGATAAAAATCAACCTACGTAGGTAAGCCCGATTTTCCTTCCTCAAAAATCAATTAATTTAAATCAAATACCTCATTAATTCACATTTTTTTATAATTTTTGACTTTAAGAGTAGTTATTTAGCATAGATTTTGCAATGAATAAAACATAGGATTATGAGTTTAATAATAGATTGATTTAATTAATTTAATATTCCTTAAATTATGGTATGTATTGTAATTTATTACTATTATATATTAACTTATGTGCGTAAGATAGTTATTTAACATTGTAAGCGACCTTTATTATGTATATTGACAAGGAAAATATCACATGACTACTCGTATGTGTTAATTGTATTTATTACACAATTGCACGAAATGATAACAATGTAATAATGATTTGTCAATTACTTTGAAAATCAAGTACCAAGTACATGCCTTGCCTTGATACTGATAGGAATTTTACAAAATCTAGTCAATAATATACATACTTGAAAATTATCTAGACTAATAAATAAAATTAAGGTTTGTTTGTAATGTCAAAAAACCTTTTTCTACATGCATGTGAACGTATGTATGTACTGTGTACCTAACTACACGAAAAAAATATTTTTTACAATTATTGTCTGTCTGTATGTTTGTTCTGGCTTATCTCTGAAATATCTGAACCGATTTTGATTGGACTTTAATTAGAAAGTAGCTGATATACCTACTAAGAACGAACTTGGCTACTTTTATTTTCATCAGGTAGTTTAACAAATAGTCCTACTAAGTAAATACCAGACTCGTGAATGATGATCTTAAAAGCGTCTCAGATTCGATTCCTGGTTCGCAAATTGCAAGCGGAAAGTCGAAGATTGAACTCAGTGGTATATGATGTGCTGAAGCTATTAATTTTATTTAATGCAAAGCAAAGCAAAGCAGTTTATTATCAACAGTCCGAAACAGCTTACTGCCAGACTATGACCCTCGTCTACATAAGAGGGGATTTACTAATCTCCGTACTTGGCAGATGCAAATTGCAATGTATAAGGCTATTCATTGTACTTTATCAATACTGGTAACGGAATAACGATTCACACTCGTAACGGAGGTGGTATCGCTTATCATAAGAGGATTGTATCACAGAATGTAGGTCACATGATAAGGCTCCTAAGGAAACCTACCAGACTAAATTAAAGACTAAATAATAATAGTATGTAGTTGTAGATATACATATAATTACATGATAAGGAATTATAATAAAATTGTCGTACCTATGTGTTTGTATAGATAGTAAATAATGTGGCAATGGCG
This sequence comes from Spodoptera frugiperda, assembly GCF_023101765.2. Taxonomy (NCBI): domain Eukaryota; kingdom Metazoa; phylum Arthropoda; class Insecta; order Lepidoptera; family Noctuidae; genus Spodoptera; species Spodoptera frugiperda. The sequence goes on along the minus strand of NC_064214.1, from coordinate 5,839,746 downwards.
ACTAATTATTTATTTACATGTAAGTGTCCGAAAGGTACCTAATTCCTCCATAGTTCTGCAACTAAATTAGTAGACAGCTAGATTGTTTGCTTCAAGGTTCGAACCTAAGGCCTCTTCCTCAGAGCTGCGGATAACGTAACAAGTTACCGGGGCTCCGGCTCAAAGCAGGAGAAGGAACGGGGTGGTTTTTAGTCAGTAAAAGTTTGACACTCCGGAGAAGTCATTGGATGATTTTCCCCCATCAAAAAAAAAATGAAAACGGCTATTCCTCAGCAGTTGTCATTTCACCTAAGCAACAAAGCATTTCAGATACTTCAGTCTGTATTTATTTTTTCGTTTTTATACACCACGTGACTCTTTGTTCATTTAGGTTAGGTACTTTGCAAAGGTAACCTTAAAGACACAAAATAAGAAAAGCAAAAAGTAGTTTTTGCATTATTTATTTGTCCGGACGAAATCGCACACGATAAACCGGTTGCAGTCATGTATCAGTGCATTGACGGCCGAAATTTTAATTTTGTATAAATATGCCAAAGTTTATTACAAATATTTTTCGATGGGATAGACTCGTACATTAAGAATTATGCTGGTGGAATAGTAAGTAATTTTTGGAAAGTTGAGTAGTCTACCTATTAACACAGGGTTGAGTAAGTCCATTGTCACACTGAGGTTATTCCGAGCTCTGGGTAAAATTCACGACTCCGTGACAATAGGTAATGAACATTCAAAAAGTCAAATCTTAATATTTAGCTTTTTGAAAATATTCAGTCAGTTCCAAATCTAATATTTTTTAGGCCCATTCAGTAACCAACCTCATGACCATTGATGTAGTCATCAGTCGTCAGATTTACCTGACTAACTAAAATCAAATGCTCCTCCTATGTTCCTTGGCCCTGATACCTTTGCAACAGTTCTCTAAAGGTGTGGCCACGTCCCTTTCACTCGAGAGCTCACCTTTAAACCCACGGGCCCACGGGTCACTGGTATTTATAGAATAAAGATAAGCTTATATACAAACTTCCTTTGTTAGTGTCTGCTGTGAAGCATTTTATAACCAACTTTTATATTATTTATTTCGGACTTCTTATTATCGATCGCATTTGTAGATTCATAGTGTTTGAGATTGCGTTGTTAATGCAAAGATAGTCTCAAAATGAATAGGGATGATGACGGGGTATGAAAATTAAAAATCTATTTAGTTATGTACGTAATGAAAAGTGTTAGACACGTATTTTTTTATTTTGTCAATACTTAGATAAAATGAGCCAAAGTTTAGGAGTGGGAGCAAATACGTCATTTCTAAGTATAAAACTAAAAGTGACGTCACGCGATGTATCAAATCAATATATCTTTCAAAGTATTTGTTTCCGTAAGAAAATAAATAACGCATGTCTAATGTTTTAAATTAATCTACAAGACGGACATTAAAATAAAAATTAGTCGTCTACCCTATTTCCAATTTAATCACTAAGAGCTCTTTACTGTTTTATGCAAACATAAAATAATAATGAACGTTTATCGAATGGTTGCTCGGAAACAATCTTTAACACATGTAGGCTTGTTGTTTTAATCATGTGGTGACGACAGGATAACATACATTTGGCAGAGACGGGTCACTGATCAGCAACGCAAAAAACTAAACATTTTAAACACCAATCCTGCCAAACGTTGATATTATGACTAAACCCTTACATCTATATAGGTAGAGGAGACCCATAGTCTTTTTTGAGGGGGAAAATCGTCCAATGACTTCTCCCGCCGGTAGTTCTTACCGACTGAAAACCACCCCGTTTCTACTCTGCTTTTCGAGCCGGAGCCCTGGTATACCGGCTTAGTAGTCCACAGCTAACCATAGTCTTGGCAGCAGACTATGGTTTGCTAAACCCATAGTCTAGAAGCTTAGTATTTTATACCAGTATTTATTTCTCTGCCAATGTTTAAGCATTTATCAGTAAATGAAGGAAGGATACAGTTTATTTTTAAATTATGCTATCAGAGTCTGGAGAGGTCAATACATTACTACATTGCATTGTACCTAATACTTCACTTTATATCGGACATTTTGTATATTTTGCGCTTTAAATTGACGAATCCATTGCGAAGCAAACGAATTGAAACTTGCACTTGAACCGATTTGAATATAATTTGGCAATCAAAATATATTTTCATTTCATACTAGCTGACAAACTTCGTGCCACCTCAAACATGTTATTTCTCACCTTTTAAACTTCCACAAATAATTCGAGACAAAACAATTTGCCAGATCTGTCCAACCGTTCTCGAGTTTTAGCGAGACTAACTAACAACAATTGATTTTTATACAATATATACAAACTAGCTGACCTGGCAAACGTTGTTTTGCCTTATAAATTATTTCTAGTCTAATATATGTAACCCTTATCACTTAAGGGTATGGAAAATAGATAGTAGCCGATTCTCAAACCTACTGAATACGCATAAAAAAATTGGTAAAAATCGGTAAAGCCGTTTCGGAGGAGTACGGTAACTAACATTGTAACATGGAAATTTTATATATTAGATATAGATAGTGTGTTGGTTAATCCGTTGGGCATACTAAAATAATACGCATCAACATTTAACACGATAATTGTCGTGAAAGTTTTGTCCAAAGCAACAGAATCTTGTACATATTTTCCTCATTTTAAAAACCCGTATGTTATAGATTTCATTTTTAAAATGGCGTGACACCACGTTTAAACATGTTGTCTGAAGCATATCATAACAACGGCTTACCTACTGCTAATGTTTTGAGCATGGCTATAAAATATAATTACCATGGTGATATGCGAAATTGAACCTTATTACATTAACATTTTTAATTAAAATAAGCAATAAAATGTTCATTAGACATCTTAAAATGAACAGAGAAATAACGATATTCTGCAAATGTGATGTAACAGGAAAATATGAGTGATATTTCAAAATTAAACCCTGTTCTAACGTAATAGATTCTAGTTTGCATTTGTCACTTAATATTGCTCCCAGAATGGGATGAGTCATTGAGAGAGTGACCTAATATAGACCGAAATGTTTATCAACATAGCAGACTGCCCGTGAACTTTGGTTGTAATTGTTCTGAGTCATTAAAACAAAAGAATAAACCCTTCATATTGTATAAATCCTATTATATTTTTCTTTAAAGTCGTTTAAAGTCATGACTCAAAAGGCGTGGGTTCGATTCCTAACTCAGTCGAATTATTATCTACAAACTTTGAAGAGTTTGTTTAAAAGAGTATAGATAAAATTAAGAATTTAAGAGTTTGATGTCATTACGATTGTCAATGTCAAAGTAAAAGAAGACTTACCTACATCCTAATAATATAACGATACACGACGTAATTTTTTGCATTTATAATTTCAAATAGATACCACAGCAATTTAAGTAAAACGACGATTCAAATAACATCGAAAGACGAAAGAGGATAAAATAATACAAGAGTAACTAGTAAAGGTCTCAATCTTACCTGTGTAGCGCTTTCCTGTAGTCCAATAGCCAGTCCTTCAAGCACACTATGGACGAACAACGCAGACAGCAAACCCACGACACTCGAGGAGTTCCTATTACAAGGCTCCGCATGGCTCACATGACAAAGCTCCGAAGTTCCTTCTCTCTCCCTCATCTCTCCATCATGGTCTCTTGGCAGCAACCTCGTCTGCTCACCAACAGGATTGTGCCTCTCATGGTTCTCACTTCTATAGAAGAGATGAGACAGCTCATCCACCAGGTACACAGTAAAGAAACCGATGCATAGCGTCAGTTCTGAGTACTTTGGTAACCGTTCCCTGGTCTCTGGGAGCATGTGGACCAAGGAGGTTGATAGCAGGACTCCTCCCCCGAAGCAGAGGAGGCAGGATAATAGGAGTGGGTGCCTCTGTCTCGCTGCCTCTGAGAAACACGCTGGTAACATTCCTGAGAAGAACGCTCCCAAGCCCAATGTGAGCATGGATATCGCCCGTGCTGTAGTGATGTCCATCTTTCTCAATTATTGTTTTACCTTCCGTCAAATTGTTTTCTTTGTTTTGTTTATCTTTCCTTTGTTCGTCTTCGTTTCTTTGTATGTTTGTTTGTAATTATTCATTTACCTTCTTGTTGTTGTCTTTCCAACATGTCATCTCAATTCCTTAGTTTGAAATCTTTTTAATTTCGTCACTCACAAAATAGGTTTCTCACATAAAAATGTCGGTAAAATTATTTTTAAATGGCGCAATCGAACACATGTGTCGCAGCGACACTAAAACTTTATCAGATGTAATATTTACATATGTTTATCAATAAAAACAGACAGATTGTCCTGTATCGCGACACACCACCGCACTTTTACAAGCACCCACTACCAATGGCTCGGTATAATCAGTGAACACCCGCACAAACTTAAAAATTACAACCGTTCAAGCAACTTATCATTCTTATTTCAAAGTGTTAGAGTTCAATTTCGATGTGTTTCTAGTTGGCTCGGCGTAAATGTAATTAGTCATACGCAAGACTTGACCGATTACAGCTGAGCCGCCCCGCCGCTCTGCGGTAACAATTCACACGAACTTTAAAGAGGTTACTCTACGCTCTTGATAGGTCAACGTTTTTTGGTACATAACAAAGAATAATGAAGCGTTTGATGAGTAAATGTTTTTATTTAAATGTATTATTTCGTTGTTATGACATACTAATACGTAACAATAGACCTGCGACACCTACGCACCGTAGTATTAGAGTGAAATTATAAAAAAAATAATGTCTCAAAAGAAAGTCTAAATAACTATTATTATGTAAGCATGTGTAATCAACTAAACCCAGGTAAATAAGAACCTTATTTACTTTCCTAGTAACTGATAGTTTAAGTAAATAAAATACTAATCTGCGCTCAGTATTTGTGTACGGAACTCAGTAAACTATGTATAAAAGATATATCTATCGGCATCAGATTGATATAACAAAAAGCACATTTTCGAAACCGGTTCAGTAGTTTATGAGGTTACGTCACACATAGGGGAAAGTGGGGTAATTGGGAACACTTAACTTTAAAGGCAAAAAACACAGTATTTTCTCTTAAAAAAGGAATCAACTTTTATTAAAACTTAAACATTATTTATCTGTCTGCTTATAACAGAAAAAATATTTTTTAATAATCAACTTTTTATTAGAAATATTAGCAAAAATAAAAAACATTGCCGTTCCTATTTACCCGACACCCTATGGGGTAATTGAGATCAGCCCGTGGAGCAAATGAAAACAGTATTAAGAAGTGGTAATTAGAAATGGGGTAGTTAAAAATGGCACAGAGAACAGTTATAAATAACTAAAATATATTTTCGCGACACATATCACACACGTAACCTTCGCTGGTCTCTCTGGAAGTGCATTGCACATGTGCCCAAAGCTTTATCGTGGTCATGTGAATCTGATATTTGAACTGGTGGTGTCTGGTTCAGTCTGGCAGCATCAACGTCTCGCCTCATCTAAAAAAAATGTATTGTAATAAAAATATAAAAACAAATTGTAAATTTGTTCGTTCCCAATTACCCGCCACCCACCGTTCCCAATTACCCGCAGTCGACAATTTGAATAAAAATGGTCGCGACCTTCGATAGCGTTTTAAGTGAATCCTATAACACGTAAAATTTTAAAACTGATTATCCATGAAATAAACTTACGAAATATGGTGTCATTGTACTCACAAATATGACATTTGCATCTAATGTATGAAACACAAAATTTATAACAAAAATGCAATAAAAACATTTTGACTCACCGTGTCAAGATGCGTGCATCCTCCAGTTCCCACTGTTGCTTGTGCACTTAGGGGCTGGGGAAGCATACCTCGAATAGCCGCGAGACGGGATACGGGGAGGGGAAGTGGGACTTATCAACGTGTTCCCAATTACCCGCCGTTCTCAATTACCCTACCTTCCCCTACGTTTCTTATTTTGGCACGACGTTGTGGCCGCTTTGCACACAATGAATTTCAGAAAGTAGAAAACAATAGGGTCAGGTGGGGTAAGTGAAACATACTTTACTTGTATTTTAACATAATGGCATCTGACGCAGTAATGCGACGATCAATTTCAGTTGCATTTCTTGCACAGTACTCTCCTTTAGCCAATGATTCATGGAGTTATGACAAACAGCTCTTTAGTCTTACCATAAGCGAGAAAACAATCAATATTTTCAGACTATGGTTTTGTTTCACTTGCCCCTGGAAAGGGGTAAGTGAAACAAACGTCAGAAATATAGTTAAATGTTGTATTTATGCAACGGTTACTTGACTAAGGCAACAATTCAGAATTTGTTTCTCTAATGTCTATATTCTACAATCAATATAAGGCTTAGTTTTAGAAAAGAAAACAAAAAACGTATTTTGGGGTAACTGAAACATAGTTACCATGTCAGATGTCTCAAACATTTGTATAAAATTTAAAACAGAAATTATAGGTAGTGAAATCAAAAACAAAATAAAAATAAATTTCTTTACTGACTTAACAGTTTGCTTACAATTACGAAAACAAGCATCAGACACCGCACAGTGTGTAATTTCCATAATCTAAAGGGACAAAAGTCTTTAACCCAAACTACAAATTTACTACGAGATAAAATGTATTGAATGAAATTTAAAGACATTGTCAAGGTTTCAGACATATATTGTAACCATATTATTAACACAGCATATATTTCAATATATGTCAAATCAGAAGTACCATGAAGACCTTAAACAGGAAGAAATTCAGTCAGAATACTGAAATTCTTCAAAGTCGCTATTAGTATCAGTACTCATTTGTAAAAGTTCACAGACTTCAGGAGTCATTTGGCTACATCTAGTTTTGGGAGCGGCACGTAAGCTTGCAATGTAGGGGTCTGATGTCATTAGTAACCGATTTATTAAGTCTGTGTCCGTGTCCACTCTTTCTACGAGATATTTGTGAAGGCAATCTGAAAATAAAAAAGTTATAAGAATTTCGCAAATATAATTTAGACACAAATAGTAAATTTATGATTACCAACATTTTTAATCACGTAAAAATGTTTGTGATTTCTGATACGGGGGAAGTGAAACATATGTTTCTCTTTCCCCGTGTATTAAGTTTCACTTACCCCACTTAACACTTTTTTAGGTTTAGTTTTTACCAAAGCCAAAACTCAATTATCCTTAAGAATTATCCAAATATAATCATTGGACTAGAAAGTACATACTTTTTACTCAGTACTTACCATTAGGTACATTTAAAACACTTATTTTAAAACTTTCACGAAGGCCGAAATCGTCACACCTCCAACTCGTGTTTTGACAACTGACAGTTGAAAAATTTCTTTTTTGTTTATTGGTGTAGAAAATGATAATAGCGACTTCTATGTTTTATCAATAAAACCACATCGCCATTCTGTTTTACCGACTAAGCGCGAAGTATCGATACACTTGTTAGTTATAGAGTTATGAATGGGTGTTTCACTTCCCCCTGAGTTTCACTTACCCCACCTGACCCTATAATATAGCATGAAGAGAGAGTGAGAGAACATCCCGCCATTTATTCGCCGAAGAGATGAACAGAGAAGTACGTAATGAAATTCATTTAATGTCATTTACCAGTCATATTACCAATCTAGACTTCGTGCTTTTAGGTACTGCAGATTACACAACATCCCTCTTACCGCAGCGCAGTAATGCTAACTGTCAACTATACCAACGCCATCTATCGAGCTTCAGGAAAGTTCAGACCCTTATGTCCTATGTCAACATAAAAGGGATGATGACGGGATATAAATATTAAAAATCTATTTGGTCCGCCAGTTAGGTAATGAAAAAAAATTAAATACGTATTTTTTTATTTTGTCATACCATAAGATAATAATACTTGGATAAAACAAATCAAATGCAAATACGTCAACTCTACGCACAAAATGTACATAGAAGTGACGTCACGCGATATTTCAAATCGAAATATCTTCGGGAAGTATTTGTTACCGTAATAAAATCAAAAATACGTGTCTAATATTTTAAAAGAATCTACAAGACGGACATTAGAATAAAAATTAATCATCTACCCTATTATTATGATAATAGAATTTACTATATGTGTGTACACACAACTCAAAATATTACATGACTTACAAGGTTACTCACTTAATCTTCATACATAAAGAATACGCAAATGTTTCATATTATTATAATGTGCCAAGAATTTACTTCACTTACTGATAAGAACGACAGTGAATCATTCAATAAAAAAATATCACTGTGTACTAAAAGGTTATCGCAATTCTTCCTGGTTTAATGTAGCTTTAAACGGTTTTTACTTAAAGAGTAGGTTCACCACACACATTCTTTTCTTCAGATGGTTATTACCTAATATGCCATTATTACCTATACATACATAACCTCACGCCTATTTCCCACGGGGGTAGGCAGAGACTATGGAACGCCAGTTGCTACGATTCTTACATACCTCTTTCGATTCATCAATAGTCATCAGTCTTTTCATACATGCTCGTCGTTATTATATTAAAGAAGTGCAACATTAAAAATTATCTTAACCGATGAGTATTAACTATAATATCTTAATAATCCTAAATTAAATTTCCTATTGGAGAAAGATATAAATAATATACAATAGCAGCAATAAAATATGTCAATGGATCAAATAATATTGAAAGAAGGTTTTACAACAAATTCAATATAATAATACAACAAATTCTATTTACATTATAATAAAAAAGAAAACAAAATCAAATATCCCAACGTCACAGATGATAGAACCACGTCAAGAACTGTCAGATTATCAACAAGAATAAAGAAAAGAAGCTGCTTGCAAAGGAAATAATGAAATGAATGAGTTGCTGCAGAAGCATGGCTGCTCCAACGTCTTCACCGTCCCTGAAGGACTCAAGGAGCTCATGTCTGATATCACACGTGAGGTAGACCCCAGTCGCAATGGACCAGATTTTCTCATCTCATCTTTAAAATGTGCTTACCGGATCCATCTGTCCGGATAGGTTATTGAGGATATTTGGTGAACAATGGGACCTAGACCTTTTTTTGGAATAGGGGGCAAACGAGCCTGCTGGCCGCCTAATAGTAAGCGATCAACACCGCCCATGGACACCCGCAACATCAGAGGAGTCACAGGTATGATGCCGGCCTTGTAAAAAGGAATACGCTCTTTTCTTGAAGGTTGAAACGAAATAGCTTTTTTCTGTAGTTTCTTTGTTCTTCCCCAACAAAAATTCTTGTTTCAAAATATTGTTCAGATAGTGAAGTTAAGCATATACGTCTGACCCTGAGCTGCGGACTGCCTAGCAAGTTACCGGGGCTACAGCTCGAAAAGCAGGAGTAGGAACGGGGTGGTTTTTAGTAAGAGTCTGACACTCCCTCTCGCCTCGCCCAAGACAGGAAGCCATTGGATAATTTAGCCCTTCAAAAAAACATATTATTATACATCTGCTTAACTTACCAACCCATCAACGACTTATTCACCTTATATCTACACAGGTGCTACGCTGGCAACCAGCCAAAATGCTGGACTTCATCGCCAACTACCTAGCAGCGTTGCTGATCACTCGCGAGCACGGGATCATGGCAGTCAAGATACTAGACGAGCTCTGCGACTGCCACCCTACAGTATCAGAACATCTGCTGCAACTTGGTCTGGAGAGAGAAGACGCGAAAGAATTAGCTACCATTATCAAGAACGAAATTGAGGCATCCAAGCCTGTTGAAGGAAAAGGTATGAAATATATAAACTATGTCACGGTTCATAGAATTTCTTTGTCTGTAAATTTAAGAGGGTCCTATTTTCAAAATTTGTCTCGCAGAAGATTATATCCTTAATGTACCAAGTCATGATAAGTATTACAATTTTTAAATTAATTACCAAACCAGTTCCTAAAACATTGCCGTATCCTTGTTTTAAGAGGCCTATCTAGTTTAATGCGAATCAGATAACTCATTTAAATGAAAGACAAGTACCTACAAATGGAAGTATTTCTCTAAAAATGTGTTACGTCATACAATCGATGCATAGAAATAATATGCAGAAATATATTAGTTTTACTATATTAACTACCGATTTTGATACCCGATCTTTATTGAAATTTTTGGATCGACGTCTATTTTTGACAGAATCTCTAAGTTAAAATCGATCTTAATCTAAAGATTTTTGATTGAGATCGGTGATTAAAATGGGCAGTTAGACAAGAGACAAGAGTTTTCACTGTGGTTTTGTGTGAATTTTAATTCTGTGAATAAACATGCTACTTCATACTAACATTGCTGTTAACAATTATACACAGAAATGAATCTAACGAAACACTACACATAAATACTAACAAAACTATGAATAAAAGAAAAATGGTGTGAAATAAACGTTTTAGTACCTATATATTATATTAATACGTTTCCAAAACAGCACATTTTACATAATATTTAGGTAGATTCATTGCGCTGGTTTCTACATCTAGAGGCTAACATCGCAAGACGATGATAATGTGATATTTGCATGCAGACTGGACTTGGAAAGTTTACGTAATGTCGCCTTGCCACATCGATTCTTTCATCGACATTAAACATTGGAGTCACGTACCAACTATAGCGGCACGATTTAATATCTTCATCGTGCGATAAATTTTATACATTATCTTTAATTTGTGTAATATTAATAATAAACTTGAAGTTATTTTTCTATTAACAAGATCTTCTTTGTCAATACAGTTCTATCAGTAAAAAAATATATGAATTAATTATTATATTTTTCGCCTTACTCACGCAATTATTTGACGAGAAACTCGATTTGTCGTGTGTCGCAAAACTTGTCGAATACCTAGTCAAATAATTACATGAGTAAGTAATTCGGCTTACTAAACCAAAAATAAATTTCGTATGTCTCACGCAAATTATAATATGTATATGTGAACTTGTATGTTTGTAAACGCACCCACGACACAGGAGAAAATCCTAGTGTGGGGCAACGTTTTTTAAAAAAAAAAAAAAAAAAAGATGTATAAAAATAATATGGGCGTTATGTTATTAAATGTTATTTTTTTTATTATTAACAGAAAAGGTGAAGGAGCAATCTATTTTGAAGAAAATTCTAAATCGTTACCCACTCGATGAAGAGATGTCGGCTAAAGTATGCCAAATAGCGAGGAATGCTTACCGAGACTATTGGTATAGAAAGACTTTGTTGAAGAAGGTAAGCTAAAAAATTCTATAACAGACGTAGTAACAAGAGTCGAAGCGCATCGAAGGGTTTTTCCAAAACTGAACATAACAAATTCAACCTTAACTCCACAGCGAACGCACATATTACTTCTGAGATTTTAAAAATTCGCATATTCGACACTGCGCTTACATAAACTGCCCCTTTTCTTTCACAACGCGAAAGAAAAATACTTTATAATGTATAAAATCTTTCTGTTTAATCCCTAGGGTCTTAAGACGACGCCAGAGGAGGCGTGGGAGAAGGCCGCTGAGCACACGTTGGAAATTTACAAGAAGACGAAACCGTCTATCAGCGAACTGCATCGAGCTACGGCGAAGATTCAGGTACTCACAACTACACTACTAATGATATAAATACGAAAGTTTGTGAGGATGCATGAGTGTATGTAACTAAGTTATTCACGCAAAAACAATCTGATACATGGGGTAACTATTTATCCCCATTAGACGACGCTGCTGCTGCAGAAACTTGTAAATATACCATTAAATCGAAATACCTTTTTTACAGACGCATAATAGACAAACTGATAATTTAAAGATGTAAAATAATATTTTGTCCTTTTGAAGGCTGCGTACAGAGGGTACCATGTACGTAGAAATGTACTGAAGCATCTGATGCCTGAAAAGAAGAAAAAGAAGAGAACTCGCAGGGTGGAGATGCCAGGACCACCGCTAGATGTCGCTAGCTCCAGGGAAATAGATCTGGGACCCGTCGTGGTAAGCTAATGGAACTAATATAATATGAGCATATAAACAAGTGTGTTTGATGATTAAAGGTCGTCCACAGGCCCGCATCGTACGCATCGCACGCAACGGATTTTAGTTTGTCTTGTATAGAAACTCATACAACAGCGTCCACTGATCCGCACCGTACGGACCGCTCATCGCCAATGCCACCATGCGGTGTGTACTGATGACGTCATACGGCATGCCTTTGCCAAAAATCCGGGTCAAAGTGGTATCGGCAATCCGATTGCTGATACTCGCGTCGGGAATCCGAACACTGCCGACACAGTGGACGCAGTCTGAAAAATAAATCCGTTTGGTGAGATCCATCCAATGCGTGCGATGCGGGCCTGTGGACCTTTAAAAAGGGTCTAAATAAAGTAAAATTTTAATAAATCAAAACCATTCTAGGATATTAAAATCAAAGAAGATGACGTTACTCAAATGTTTGAAGATGAGAAAGGTCAGAAGCTTGGTCTGCAATATGACCCTATGAAGACTATCACTCATGCTGAGGACGATGAATTTCTAAAGGTTAAGAGAGCTAAATTTAAAGGATCGTTTTCTGTTTTGGAGATGGTACTGTCGAAGCCGAGCGTTGCTGCAACTGATGGTTTGTAATCTGTATACTTACATAAGAAACTATACGAATATCACAAATATTTTTAATAATGAAAATAGGCTCCCATCTAGAACAGTGCGACTAATGAATAATTTTTTTTTTTTTTTTAACTATCTTTGTGAATAATAAATTAAGAAAAAACTTAAGAAAGGATACGATAAATATTTTGAATTTGGATTTGTAATTACAGATGGTTCAATACTGTCCGAGATCGAAAAAACAAAATCTGCTCCAATTCCTGTCCCGAGTAGCAACCAAAGGATTTCATTTGCAGAGGTGAGCTAACAACATTTTTAAAACGTCGTTCGATTGATAAAGCTTCTTATCTCTTTACGCTAAGGTTGATTTTTCTTTATTTGTTATACAGTCGCCTCCGATGATTATTAAGACACCTGAGGATGATGATTTGGAAGTACCTGAGAATATTACTGGATTTAGTTCCCATACACCTGAGCCACCAGTATCTTTCGAAATACCCGAAGAACTGGCAGGCAAGTTTTGTCTTCATTATTTTATTGTTGTAGTCAACGTGAGATAAATTTGGATACTATTTACTTATGCACTTACTAGCTTCTACCAGAGGCTTTGTTCGCGTAATATGTGTTGTTCTTGACCATATACCTCAGTTCCAAATTTCATCTCGATAACTTCAGCCATTGTGACGTGAAGCACTTACAAATCCGATGTTGTGAATCAGCCGCAACGCTCTACATGCGTGATTTTGTAGCTTTGTATCGATTAAATTAAAGGGTTTAAGATAGTTTATAGAAAATCTTCATAAAGTTCCTTAACCTCCCATTCCCTGTCACCATAGCTACGGGAAAACAGAATATTTTACAAACACCATAACTAAGAAGTTTGAACTGCTAGTTACTTTGTCATAAATTACATTACAGCTTGTTGTTAGATGGAAAATAACAATACTGTCAATATTAATAGTGATCGTGAGAAAATAAGATAAAGACAAGGAAGTAAATCTACATAGTAAGTTAATGATAAGATAAAAACAGATACGAAATCTAAGACACACTCGACAAATAAGTGTTTTAAGATAGACAATAAACTAAAAATAAGTCTACTGTTGTACGTGATGAAGATAATGTACCTGATGAAGACTTTGATGTTTGGGTTTACTAATAAGATAGTTAATACACGTGCAGATCGCCTGTCGTATATGAAATTACTAAATTACACTTGTTTTAAATATCTAGAACTAGCGTCTGCTCGAGACTTCGTATGCGCAAAACTGTTTTCCACGTTTCGTTTATTTTTTTTAGATTTTTGGGAACCCTTAGGATAAAAAGATTTAAGTTTTTAAACTGACATGGTCACTAACACTATTATTAGAACTTATTACGGGATATTTACCATGTTTATTTAATTTGGCGAGTTTCCGATATTTCGGCATGATCACGGATTAACACGAGTTAATCCGTGATCATGGCGCTTGCAACAGTGCCGAAATATCGGAAACTCGCCAAATTAAATAAACATGGTAAATATCCCGTAATAAGTTCTAACAAAAAGATTTAGCTGTTATTGAGATATATAGTGTAACTAAAACGACTCCAAATTTTTCTTTTGTAGATCTATAAACATCTTTATCATTTCTCGTTTAAGTTGGAACTCAGCCTTCGATTGATGATTGGTCCTACTAGTCTTAAGGCTGAAACTAATATGCGATGTACTCTAATTTGATCTTTTTCTCTTTCAGGAGAAATAGTGTCATCAGCTCACACCATCGACGATGAAAACAAATGATTATCATCTTTATATTCAGTAGCATAGTATATAATATTGTTTACAAAATTTTGTGTCAAATAACGGTTTAAACAAAACCTTTGATTGTTTTATAAATGAATTGAAATTTCAAGTGCATGAAACAATAGATTTGTTTTTACTTTAGTGTCATGACTCACTAGAATTACGTTTATATTATGTTTGACATTGTCATTTATTTCAATAAAGTTATTGTAAACACAAGAATGGATGATTTAGTGTTTCCACAAATTAAGGACAGCTGCAAGATAGCTCTCCCTAATGGTTTGAGAGAACTTATGAGTGATATCTCTAGAGAGGTATGTTGCAAAACCATTTTTCTTATTGCGAGTTTATTCAATCTACTTTGTACCAACAATTTGATAACCAAGGAGTCTCATTTGCTGAAATCAGCTTACATAATTTAATATTAACTGCACGGTTGGTGCAGTGGCTGGGTAACTGCTTGCCGCGCAACGTGGCGAGGATTCGATTACCGCACGGACCAACCCTTTGTGTGATTTACAATTGTTGTTCCGGGTCTGGGTGTGAAGTGTATGTGAACACAAGTTCTCTCTAATGTGGGGCAAAGTTTTGTAAAAAAAAAAAATATAGAATAGGAAGAATTAAAACGATTAGCAGACCAAGGATAGTATTTAGCTATCCAAAATCTGACAAAAACTTTTTCTAAACAAGATATTCATTATCTTCAAGGTCCTAAGATATCAACCGAAGGACCTTTACAAGTTCATAACCGACTACCTAGCAGCAATGTTAGTAACGCGAGACAACCTATCCGTTGCTGGCCAGATTTGCGAAGACTTATCAAACTGTAGATGTGAACTAGAATTGGAAACTGAACTGCAACAAATAGGCCTGCCCGAGGCGGATATAGAAACTGCAAAGGATATCATCGTCAATTATTTTGCTAAAGACCATGGTGAGTTAACTATGACTTGCGTCATTGGGAACCCAAACGTTACTTAAGAAGTTTCCTGAGCAACTTTGAGAAAGGAGGTCGAAAGATGTTCGAAAATCCAAAATTGTGATCCAAATTTAGAATTGTTATGAGAGTGCAAATAATTGAGGAATTATTTAGGTAATTTTGAATCAGGATATTTATTCAATTTGAATTTAGACTTGCATATGGATCTGCATGTTAAATAAGATCGTTATGTCTCCTTTCTTTTCTAATACGAGTAGCAAAGTTGCGAACGGTTGCTAGTCATCTGACAATAGGCGCTCACTGCTGCCGAAGTGTGTAACACCATTGGGAATAAGAAACTTCTAATTTTGTACCTTCATTAGAAATAATTACGGTCTATTTCACAATGTCTGGATGCCACAATGTCCCAGATAAATTTGAATTAAGAACATTATTTGTATGAACTATCTGTCACATAAGTTATATGTAGTTACTGTAACTTACAATTTACAAAATACAAAAAAATACTTTCCCTAACAGTCAAAGAGTCCAGCCTTCTCAGAAGACTTATGAAGAAAACCATTATAGACGAGGATATGATACCAGCAGTTCAGGATGCCATCCGTAACGCCTTCATGAGGCATTGGCCGCAAAAGTCTACTGTCTTCGAAGTAAGGCTACTTACATTTATTGATAAGATATCATTGCTGATACATTAATTAATTAATTCATGGTTTAAGAGAACTTATGAGTGATATTTCTAGAGAGGTAATGTTTACCTCTTATATAGATTTACCTACTTTCCAGCAGTTTCATTTTAATCTCTTGGAGACTGAGCTTGCAAGTTATAGTGCACATTTTTTATAACTAGTATGTTATTATAAATATTTTTTTCACTGCTGGAATTCATATCAGTTATGAAATACAACGTTTCACATTGTACTTCATTTGGCACTAACAAGCATCATTCGAGAAATAGCATGTAACTGTAGAATAGTATGGGTCTAATAGTAAACAAGTCATTTTTTTATCGTTTTCAGTCATCCTCAGAATCAGAGGCAGACAGTGTGATGTGCGCTGCTAAGCATACCTTGAACCTGTATAGACAAGCGGCATCAGGTGATACAATAAAGTACGAGATAATGGCTCAGAAAATACAGGTATGAACATGGGAGTACATTTAGGAAAGGCATATTCGTCTCTATTCCTCACATCTCTCTAACTTTTTTTTAAAGCGGTAAAATCATCCAAGGGCTTCTCCCGCCTTAGGTAAGACGAGAGGAAGTGTCAGACTCTTACTGCCTAAAAACCACCTCGTTTTTATTCTTGCTCTTCAAGCCGGAGCCCTGGTAACCCACTAGGCAGTTCGCAGCTCCGGGTCTCTCTGACCTTAGGGATCCTTCTCACGTCTAACAGGGTTATGGGAATAAAACATTTGTTTTTATTATTGGTCACCTTTTGCTTGGTTTAATCTCATGTAAAAGTCTGACTAAACCTAATTTTTTTTTAAACGTTGCCCCACATTAGGATTTTCTCCTGTGTCGTGGGTGCGTTTACAAACATACAAGTTCACATACACATGACACCCAGACCCGAAACAACAATTTGTGGATCACACAAAGAGTTGCTCCGTGCGGGAATCGAACCCGCTACCCGTTGCGGGGCGCCAGTTGCCCAGCCACCGCACCAACCGTGCAGTCATTTTCAGTTAATAGGTTTTTTTTGCTCTATAAACAGAACGCCTACAGAGCTTACGGTGTGAGACGAGACTGTAAATTGGGAAAACGTAAAGAAACGAAACCTGCGGACAAGGTGGTCACCCTGGTAGACCCTAAAATTGTGGCTCCTCCCAACCCTTATGAAACAGTCTATCCACAGCCAGTCTCATCCGAAGGAGCGTTATCTGGAAACTCTACAAACTGGACTGAGGTAATGATTATAGTCCTTATTCCCGTCTAGGAAGCATTACTTTAGTTTAATCGATGATTAATTTTATCACCTTGTTATTTTTTGCCAGGACCCAGAAGTTGAGTTGTCCGCAGCTATGAACCAGAGACGTAAGTCTTTTTTTATAGCTCTTATTCTATCTCTTTAATAATCTACATTATTATTAACCCCACGTAAATTCTGTAGAAACATCTTTATTATTTATTAAAATGTTGCTTAATCTGCCTATTATTGCCTACTGTATTAGTGCCAAATTGATTGACACCACATCGGTCACTGGTGACCGACGCTTAGGGGAGGATTTGCATTCGGCAGTTTTCTTGCGGCAGTTAATGCATTAATAAGTACTCTTTACACAGATATATGTAATAAATTATACTTTTCTACAGGTTTGAACACAATATCGTCAACATCAATCGCTGGATCGTTCCTGACGCTGCCATCATACCGGCCGTATTCCGTCCACGACGACGTTCTATCAGATTTAATGGAAACACCAGAAAGGGAACATGCCATCATAGACTACACTGCTCCTAACCCACATGTATCCATCACATCCGCAGACAAACCATTCTATACACCAGGTAATAAGCAAACCTCCAATGAAGATACGGGACACTATGAAACGGCGAGTGATTGTATACTCTATGACAATGAGTCTAAGGTTTCTATTAGAAATGTGTCGTCAGAAGAGGATTTCTTCTATCGACCTAATGTTATGAATGCTGATGATAGTTATGATGGTGACACTGAAATAGGACCTAGTGATGGTAATAAGGACAAAGGAGTTAGGAGTAAAGTCATGGACCAGAAGGATCAGCGAAGAAATTAGTCAGTGGTGTTTTATTGTAGTCGTAGTTTTAATTTAGATTTTCATTTTCTTGCTTGTGTTTTAACAAACTCACAGGTTGTTAATGTATCTAAAGCAGTTTTATCCTATGTATGATCTAACTTAATTATTATGTTAACGGCTTATTCACGTGACTGTTTGATGAGGAACTCAACTACTTTCAAGCCATGCTAGAGGCTTATATTCATGAGCAGCATTCCGCGACACACGACGCGGCAATTATCTTGCTGATACTAGTAACACTGAAACTAGTAGAGTTCCTTGTCAAACAATTACGTGAGTAAGCCGATAACATAATAATTAATTTAGTATGTCTCACGAACGTTATAATAAAAATATATAACTTCTGCAAGATTTATATTAGATTAGAATTTGGTAAATTCAAATGTTATGCATGTAGGTACTGTAAAAATGTTTGAAATAAAAAAAAAACAGCAATATTATTACAATAAAATTTATTTACTCTCAATAAAGACCTTAATATCGATTGTAGGACGTATACAATGTAATATATAATTTTTTTGGTCAATAATATAGTTAATACGATACATAATCTAAAATATAACCTAATACTTATCAACTAGTAACGTGTGGGATAAAACAGTGCACTTTAACTAATTATGTAAATGCTTTGACTTTTATTTAACAAAAAATATATTGCTAAGGCCTCCTCTTCAATAGATATATTGGACAAAAAACAAAGAATTTTCGAAAAATCAATCGTTCAAGTGACACTGGAGTTGAAGAAATGTTTAAAGGTGTGAAATTAAAAAGTGTATGGAGACCACACGGAAAAGTTAAACATTTAAATCAAAAATTAACAATGATTCTCAACAATAAATAGATATGATATAAAACAAAAATGAAAATAACAATATAATATTTAAATACCACCGGAATATTACGTAATTTACTATTTTTAAAAGTAGCACAGAGTATTTTTAATTCATTATTGCTAGTGCACAAAATAACAATGCAAAACAAAAGGAAATGGCAACACAAATAATGTCAAGCTTAACCAGAGTTGCCATTAGATAATACTGTTATGCATAGTTAAAATTGTTATTTTACTACAAAGATTTTCTCTAATCCACTAAAATATATTATGGTAATATTAGTATTAGTATAAATCTAAGAGTTTAGTAGAAATCACAGCAAAATTCAATAAACGACGCTTACATACATTTTTATTAATTGTGATTGAAATTATGCTTACAATATTTCCTAGGAAAACCGAAATATCGATAGACTAGTGGAATGATTCCCTAAAAATAAATAAAAATTAAATTGTTCGAACGAAAAAATAAAACTTAATCATAATCTTATGTACAAGTTTCGTTAAAATTTAAAATTATGCGAAATTGTCATGACGATGACGTAAATGGTAGATATAAATCTATAAATCCACAGATTAAACATGAAAATAATGATATTAAAAAAATAATAATTTCTCATTTAATTCATTACTTTTTTATTTGAGCGATCAATTTTCTAGAGATCTTGTAACTTATACTTTGGTATGTTCCAAATAGTTTATTTTTAAACTAAGGCTGGCTATACACTAGGTTTGAGATACATATTGCCAGCATTGTCATGGGTACGAATAAAGTTCTTACGTGTGGGGAAGCCCGTGGTTTCAGATGGTGTCTACACCACCGCCTAGCATTCTCTTGCCGTATTCACTTAGCACCTGAAAGCAGTGAAACACTCGTTAAATACAAATTATATATCCTTCAGTCCACTATAAACCATTATAGTAAACGATATCAAATAGGTGAAAACCCCCGCCAGCTGTTTCAAATTCTGAATTCTAGAAGTGCCAGTTTTTCTTTATATAATTCCGCAAGAAATTTAGTAATGAGCAAATAGATTTACATCTCATTTTAATAAGAGCTAAGAGGTACGTAATAGCACTAGGGGGAAGATGAGAAGGTTTTGATAAAAAAGAGAAGTAATAACCTTGTAGACGAAGATATAGTGGTGCCTGTTGGAGAGCGAGTGCGGGCGCTGCGCGCGCAGGGAGCGCACGACGCGCGGCACGTCGGCCGCCGCCGGCAGCGCGCGCGCGCACACGTCCAGCGCCATCAGGGCCGCCGACCTGCCCGCGCCTGACGCGCACGTCACCACGCATGGCCGGATACCTGCACATACAAGTCAAGTTTGGTCTTTAGGAAGCTGCGGTTTCTAAAAATCATGTCATATTTATTTTATAAGTTGACTGCACGGTTCAGTAGCTGGACAATTGGCTGCCGTGCAACGTGTAGCGGGTTCGATTTCCGCACGGAGCAACTCTTTGTGTGATCCACAAAATTGTGTCTGGGTGTCATGATCATGTGAACTTGTATGTTTTTAAACGCACTCACGACGCTTCTTTTTCTGTTTTCTACACACTTTTCGACAACTATATTTCAAATTGCAACTTTAAAATTACCTTCAATTTCCGAAGCTGCCTTCATCCTTCCAAGAGTACCATTGGTAGAAACAACTCTTCTCAACTGCTCTTCAGCACGAGCTGGTGAGTAAACGTTGACTCCATTGCCGGAGCCACCCTCATCACTCCGCAGCTTCGACAGATTACTGAAGGAAGACCGGTTCTGGTCACCGTATATTACTTCGACCCCTGAAATAAAAGAAAGTTATTAAAACATGAATTGAAAGAAAAAAGGTGATTAAGGATGGTAAGACGTTACGTTTAATTTCTCATTCCTCAGTAAATAAAAGTCACGCTAATGATTGAGTAATGCTTAATCGTACAAACTTTAACAATATCCTAAATTCCTAACCTAATCCGAAACTTAGTAGGTACGAGTTACAAACTCGTACTAAGTTTACATTTATCGAGGTCGAAACAACAGCCGAACGCACTCTCGTTGCGTTTTCGTTTAACGTAAAGCAAATTCGTACTAAGAGTACCTTTTTCTTTAAAGACAGAAAAACCAAGAGATATTTTAATCAAATTCAACATCAATTCTTTGAATGATACCTGGAATACTTCACTTATCAAGATTCTCACGTCTTACCTTCTTCATCATACTCCTTAGCAGTCTGCGCGATTTTCATGTAAGTCCTTATTTCACATAGGAAATCTATGACAGAGTCGTAGTCATCAGGAACGCCCTTAGCAGGCCAGAAGTACCAGAGGTGTGTGATCTCCCTCCAGGTCCTCGTCTCCAGGTTGATGAGCTGGACGCTGGATATCGCATACTTCTCACGTTGCTCTCGCTTCTTCAGGATAATCTTGAAGTTCCCGAAGATACGCTTGTTGTCCGATATTTCGGACGGTGGAAGGTACTCGTAGCACTTTTCCTGGAAATAAGTTGAGACATTTGAGTAGCTGTGGTGGTAGTCGATTTATGGTCGGGCTCGCTGTTAACGCGGCTATGAAAACCGGACACGGTTGTTTCGGAAGATTTCTGTATTGAGTTCGACGAGAGGAAACACCCAGGTCTCGTCACTACGAGGACCACTCAGAGAATACGGCGTCTTAGCAACATTTGAATAATGGTAATCACGTTAGTATTACGTGAGAGAAGGGTACTTCATCGGTTCACCAGTCATTCAAGTTGTATAAATATGTCAGATCCCACCACTGAAATATGATGTAAGAGAAAATGTGTTTTTTATAAAGACATTAAAACAAAATACTTACAACTCCATTCTCCATGTACTCAGTGAGCATGACGATGAGTCTCGAGTTCTGTTCCCATATCATGCGCCAGAAGTCCACGACGGTGTTGGAGAGCGGCGCCTGAGTCGCTATGTAGTAGTTGCGGATGTTGCCTGGGCCCTGATATTATAGATAAAAATAATTAGATTAAACCGGTTACCTCGTGAATCGCCTTAGAAACATGACTATCGAAAACAGGGTTTTCTAATAACTAATAAGTTTTTATATAAATAATCCAGAGTCCTTAAAGGTGTCCCATGCATGTAAAACAATTTGTTCGCTCCCTATTACAAAGAGCCCTAATTAAGTCCTAATCATATACCTCGCTCGCCCCGTCGCATATCTCTGCCTACCCTTTCGATAATAAATGCGAACCGTGATATAATGTATGTATGTGTCACTTTGAACACTGTGACTAGTATGAGTATGACTAGTTAATAGGAATGTGAGCTTATTATTTAGAATCCAGCATTATACATGTTTAGTGAATCTATGACTAATCATTGGAAAGTCTTGAGGACAATCGGTTATTATATGTGAACTTTGTCTTCAAGAAATGCGTAGGAGCATGACTAAGTAATGTCAACTACCAAAAGAATAGTCAGTTCCTTAGTACGAGTTTGCTTTACGTTTAAAGTAATCGAAACGAGAGCGCTTATTGGGCGGCTTTAATAAACCAACCAATCAGAGCGCCGTACGCGTAAAGTATACTCATTCTAAGGGTACAAAATTGGATTTGTACATCGTAACATTTCTACAATACGTACACTAAGCGCGGGAATGCATAAAGGAACTTATACACATATAATAAAGTTCATCTTCGAAAGTAAATTGTTTCTAAGCTCAGCTCTGTATTATATATCTTGTATGAACTCACCGTAACAAAATTGGCGTTAATGTACTCCGTTGCAGGATCATTGCCCAGCCTCTTCAGAGGGACTCTGGTCTCTGGCAGTGGAAGGACATTGGAGTACCGGTTTTTGTCCTCACAACCTGGAGGCACTTCATCAGGCCTGACCGTCACTGAGGGAATCTCTGAGAACTCTGCTGTCATGGATTCTATGTCCATCGCAAAACTCGCTAGAGCTGCATACTGCATTGGGTGGGAGGTGACCTGGAAGTGAAATGAAAAAGGTCAAAATCAAAGCATTAATTTAAATTAATCCTAAATTAGGCACTTTTAAAACGGCAAATTGAATTGTCCGTCATTCTCTGTGTCGGTGAAGCTAGATGCTCGTTCCAAAGTGTAGCTTCGAATGGAGAAGAACGTGCAAGAAACACCATCGTTACTCTTTTAGGTTAAATGTTAGTCGAAACGTCATAATGAGATATGGTACGAAGTCTTATCAGTTTTCTTAATCGGAGTTTTGATCTACGTTTTTTTATTAGTTGCATTGTTGATTTAATAGTCACGAAATTTTATTTACATAGCATTAGCAGCATTGAAACATAGCATTAAGACGCTTTTTACAAGCTCCAAAGAAATTCTGTGTGACTCCTACCTCGTCATCATAAGCAGGGTTCCCGTAGCTCCTCTTGCTGGCTCGGAGACGGTGGTTGCCCTTCCTGTGGCCGACGCTGACGCTGTCCAGGCTGTAGGCATCCAGGGAGACTGGAGTGCAGCGCTGGGCGTAGATACCACGGCGGCCACGACGACGTACCACCAGCTGGAATTAAATAAACATACGACAATTATAAGACGAAGAACTACAAATACAATAAAAAAGGAATTTGGTTTTTATGTCAGTTTTTATAATCTAATGATAATTTGAATCCTAATACGAGTTTGCTTACCGTTGAACGAAACCGAAACGTGAAGGCGTCCGGCCCTCCGATTGGCCGGTACGAACGAATAAGCCAATCAGAACGCCCACTCGTTTCGATTTCGTTAAACGTAAAACAAACTCGTTCTAAACCCTCTGCTTACAGCATCGATGCCGTGTCAGCGCGCTCTATCTAACTGATGAGCTTATTGTATTAGCGTTTGCATCAGTTAAATCTTCTAAACTATTTCTTGTATCTAATAGACGTGTAGTGACATCTATTGGAAAAACTGTACACACGTAGAACTAATCTTAAGACTTTGACTATTGAAAGCAAATCTTCCATGAACGTCATCGTTCAACGTTAATACCAGCGGCAGTGAACGTTTTCAAATTAAGTTACTTACATAAAAGGCAAAAACATATATGTACGTTTTTATAACTACTAAGAATTTCCCAAACTTCAAATTAAAACTAAAAATATCTAATCGTACTCTACGTAACTTATGAATCAAATCACATCACACGTTTGACAAAGTTAACCAAGAAACATTGTAACAGAACACATACAATTAACAAAATTAACTCTAACACTTACGAAACAGAACTCAATTTAGATCATCATCAAATTAGATCCAGTTTAGATTGGCACAACCACACAAGAGAGTTTCATTCACAAATAATATAGAACAAATCTTTATCCTAACACTGACGTATAAACAATTTGTTATCGACAGGACGTCGGGTTTTGTTTCAAAGCTCGGCTCTCTGTACTGTCATCACATTCAGCAGACAGACATTCATTCATAGCCTATACGTTGATAACTATACTATGTATGCTTATTACATTATGTATAGGCATTGTACATACATATACACGTGTACATACATATAGTTATGTTCCATGTGGCAAATATTAACGGTTTTTTTAAGGGGGATTATCATCAATTTAGAAGGAATATCAGACTCCTACTGACTAAAACCTTGTTCCATCTCCTGCTTCGAACCGGAGCCCCGGTAACTATTGTGATTCTCCGCAGCTCCGGAAAAAAATAACGGTTGCAATTTAAATGTAATATAAAGTTAGATAAGTCTACATTTAAAGTTGCTTGTAGTGTTAATTATTCCTCCCTATCAGACGTCATTATATCTTACTTTTTCCAGATTATTTTACTCACAATCAGATCATGATATAAAAGTCTGTAAACTTTATTCATTCTTGGAGTCTCCCATATCTGTTCCAAGCAGTACGCCTGCATAGTGCTAGGCTTAGGATAAATACCTTTTTTACCTATAGGACGTAAAATCACAACGCCGCCGTCGGCGCCGGCACAGCGTGCACAAATTCCACGGCAAAACGAGTAACAATACTTTTTAGAACCTAAAAGTTCACGCACTTGCATCGAGAGCAATGTACGGGAAGGCAATACAATACAGGAAATATGATGAAGAAGTTACGTTAAAACTATGCGATGATAATTTAGGTTCACATTATCAATTTTGTGGACAATGAACATCCTTATCAGAAGCACAAAAATCTATTTGTCTATTTGTAACAGTATTTATAGCTTACTTAAAATTTCCAAACAAGCGACATAAGGATCTGACCAAGAGTTATGAAGTGTATGACACTCTCGGAGGATTTTGGTGGACCTATCGCAATGGCTCCAAGTTAATCAGGTGAAGTAATGGTCCCCAACCTCATTAAAAAAGGAACAGGAGATTATTGACTCAAAAAGCCAAATTAGTGTAGAAGGATTTAAAAAAAGTGAAGAGCATTGCTTAAAATTAAAAGTGCTTACAGCATCTGATAAGGTTTCTAAGAAATAATAATCAGAAATTGCCACTCATAGCAAAAGGTACGCGACGTGTTAAAACGTGGCCATTTCAAGGGCCCGCTCCAGTCCACTTGAGACCTTAATTTATGAGGCCCTGGGACTGCTCATGTCCATTGACACACGTGATTGTGATACGACACGGAATTTGACGTGAATTCCATAAACCACATTCTACTGTGAAGTATGTATTGTGCGAAATTATAAAAAAAATCTTTTTCTAGCTGTTTTCTGGTTGAAAAAGTAGGGGTTTGTTTAAATTGTTTTAGCCATTACCTGAAATGTAAGCGACCATGTTTTTTTCATGAATTTATATCAAGTATGTTCCCAAAACTTTAAAGAGAACCAGAATTAGACCTATTTATATATACCAAGTCAGCCCAACAATGCGCTGGGAGAACTAACCTGCCCTAGCAGAAGGCATCCGTTGACTAGTCTGACGTGTATGTCAGCAATTGGTCTGGTTGTCCGAACTGTTATGATTTTCAAAATTTTAACGTTCGTCAATAGTAAAATTTTCTAATGAATAAAAGTCGGATTAATGTGCGAATGGAGCCGCGCACCAAAGGTCCATCATCGGGCTGGCTTTGTTTATAATTTGCATTGTAAAAACATCCTCCGCGCCGCTATACTGGCGACACCTACAGCTTACTATGAACATAGGTTATATTGGCATGGCTGTAAGAAAGTGTTCTCTAGTTATGTTCCTGCGTTGAATTAAAAAAGTTGCTAATTTTTAGCAAATATTTTTTTCTTTATTAAAGTGAGTTGTAAT
Organism: Spodoptera frugiperda; assembly: GCF_023101765.2. Classification (NCBI taxonomy): domain Eukaryota; kingdom Metazoa; phylum Arthropoda; class Insecta; order Lepidoptera; family Noctuidae; genus Spodoptera; species Spodoptera frugiperda. The sequence continues at coordinate 5,813,653 of NC_064214.1, read as the reverse complement.
TCTCGGTTGTTTGATTATTTAGAAAGAAAACATTTAGTCATATTCATCTGTTTCTAGTCATATCTCAATATTAAATGTCTTGGATTCTCTTTCTCTCTTTCTATCCGTTCATTTACTCTCATTGTTCATTTACACTCATCAAATGTTCTTAATGCGTATGGTTTTATCGACAAACCCATGACGAAGTAGGAAGGAAGTGATTTATGCAAATGAATAAATCGACACCAGCAATTTATACTATGCTAACTTGAAATTTGGAAAAAACTTTTTTTATGCCAAGTTGCTTAAAATGTGTGCTTACATACGTCATAAAAAAATTAAGAAGAAATATGCAAAAATAAGAAAATTACAAATCTTATAAAACGCTAAGTAAAGGTACTTTATGAAATCACTCGATTTATATTACGCCAACTATTATTAGCGGAGTGTGCGCGTGGATCACTTTGGTCAAAGTCCGTGCAACACTGCACTAACTCATAGTTAGCGTAGTTTAGTGCGTTCGTGTGTATACTTGTTCGTTTGTAAAATGAACGACTTAGCGACTTTTACATAGTAAATACTTATGTGTTAACGTATTAATTAGTTTATTAATGGTACGCTGACTATTCTTTATAAGTACATGTTCTTTATAAAATATTGAAATATGCATCAGATGATTGATCATGCACTACTACGTCCCGTACTACACTACGCTAACATAAGTCAGACGTGTATAAGATGTAATTTTTTTTGATGAATTACGTTTATATACGGCTAACTTGCGCTAAATCAAAAAATAGAAATAATTAAGGAAATATAAATATGAGATATTACAATGAATAAATTAAATATTAAGCATACCAAATTTCAAAAAAGTATCTTAATTAATGTAAAAGTTATCACGTTTTTCCCTTTAAACGCCTCTACTGTAAAGTACGCTTTTTGAGTTAGCACAGTATAAATTGCTGGTGTCGAAATATACGTTTGTTGCTAGTAGGACTAAGTTTACCCACTGTAGATACTTATTTCTAGTGTACTTTCAAAATATAATTTTATGAAGTAAGATTTTATATATTAACACGCTTTTTTTAAGTCTGTCTTGCCTTTGTGTCAACCCTGTATATTGAATGAACTGCCAAAGCAAAATCAAGTAACGTACACTTTCTTATAGCCGTGCATGGTTCAACTTGCAATATCCCGGTCCTATAGGTGACTATAAGCCCTGCGCGCGAGTCGCGACTCGTACGCAGTGACGTATCACCCGCCGACGTGTGCGCAACCGACCTCGTTTGCCAGTACCTTATTCCTTTTTCAAATTTCAAATTTAAAAATAGAAATAAAGTAATTAATTTTAATGCTCCAATAAACGATGTCGGTTGCGTAACTGTCAATAATTTATGTAATTATTTTATTAGTGCTATTTTTAATTGGCTGATTTTTGGGTGAGTTTCTTTTGCATTTATTTTTTCATTTCAGTTTTTTTTATTTTAGGTTGTATCATTTATTCTAGGTTGTAGGTTCATTAGCTTATAGGTTGTATCATTCATTTCGTTTTTTACGTATTATTTATTTTTCACAACTTTCTGCAGATCAGTGCATATTCTTGACATTTCTGTAAAATTAATTTATGTGTTTTCTGTAAAAGTACTTTGTTTCTGAAGCTGCAAAATAATATTGACAAATAAGAAATATTTTCAAATCAACATGAATTTACTTAAAAAAAATATATTTTTCTTAAAGCGACCTATAACCCTTTTGGAATTATACTCTCAAATTAGATTCTCTATCCTTTCAAATGGTGATTAGTCGTCAGTTTACTCAAGGGCAGTCTATCGTTAAATATTGTTAAACATCTAAATATTACTTTGTTGATTTTTTGCAATATTATTAGTTTAATTTTACTTCGTTATATTGTACGGTATGATCAGTCTATTTCAGGACATATAAATTTACTAATTTCTGTTCGCGGCATCAGTTGCGTTCCCTATGCAAGTATCCTATGTATTATTTCAGACTCCAATCTATCCCTCTTCCAAATTTCATCCCGATACCGTCTGCCGTTTTGATGTGATTGAGTAACAAAATACCGCACACATAAACTTCAAACTTTCGCATTTAAAATATTTCCCCTAATCCCTTTTTCCCCTAATTAAGATAGCAGTTTTATACATAGATTACAGTCACTATTTTATAAAAATGGACGGAAGCCTGACACGCCTCCCTGTACAGTTAAAAGAAATTGAATCAATATTAAAGGAACTTAATCGGGTGTCATGATCATGACGGGATCGAATATTTTTTTGGATTTTCTTTGCTACTCAAAGCGCCCCTAAGCGTATACTACAACTCTTGAAAATCCACCCCTAAGATGACCCTGACCGAATCCCCAGTTTCAGTTGTCATTTAAAAACTTATAAAATTATTTTAGGTAACCAACAGGTTTTTACAGCTGTACAAAGTTTGACAAAATTATATTTTTTCCAAGACCTCTGATAATATTTCCGAAATCTATGGTTCAGGTCATTCTACCAGTTATTTTGTGCTATACCACGTTTTTATAAATACTATGGAGCTGAAACGGAAAGGTATATGGACTTGCTACTAGAGATTTTTTTTTAAATAATATTTTCTTTTCCCTGTCTGTTTGTGTGTGCATTATGTCGTATGTCCTAATGTATTTAGGTATATTTAATTTATCAATGCAGTAAATGTGTGAAGGAAACAGCAAAAAGTATACTACACTCTGGCTTGAAGGTGTAACGAGATCTACATTAACTACTTCAGGTACGTGCCCCCATTTTTTCAAAATATAACATTTAAATATTGCAGCAAGTCTATTTTAATTTCTGGTTAGCTTTCATTATCTTTTACTCAATTGTGAAAAATAACTAGTTTTACAAATTCTTTTTTTCTGTCAATTCAAGTACGGTACTACGAGAATTTATATTTTGTTAAAAATACTATGTTACTTTTTAAAGCTTAATCCATTGTATAACATAAATCACAAAAAAATTAACGCATACATGGACGTTAGTTAAATATAGAGTTCATTGATATTCTTCATAGCAACGAAATTATTAAGTTACATTTCAGTTCTATACTATCCAATTACGTAGACGTATTTTTTTCCTTATATCTAAGTAAAAAACATGACACTTCATATAATTTTTCATTTTATACTTGATGTAGTCATCAAAGAAAAAAAATCGAAAGTACCAGGACTACCAGGAGCCCATAAGTAAAGAAGCGTTCACGAAACTTGTGACCGACATATCTAACGGCCGTCCAAGTATGCCAATTCTCGTTACAAACGATAACCGTATCTCGGTGTCGGGTGACCACATTAGACCGCTTCGTGTTGCAAACCAAGGAATTTTTATCGCCAGACGCGACGAACGAGACCAACTTCCGATGAGATATTAGGATTATCTACAGGTATTTAACCGTTGGTGGTACACTTGTTGTTTTAAAAGCTCTTATGAGTTGTTGCTGCCCTGGTACAATTTGGTTTAAAGTAAAACAAATATTTGTGTTAATTAACAGTTCTTACTGCTAGTGGGACATAAATAAACACACTTCAAATTATAATTGTCCCACTTATGAACGCCTGTGACGATTTATGTATTCAACACTTCAAGAGCAACGTGTGGCTAATAGACTGCATAGGATTATTTAAATAAAAATATTTTTCGTAAACACGTTCATATCATCACGCCATTTGTTTTCCGAAGTAATTAGAAGTATGAAGGATATACAGAGGTGCATACAGGGTGCAAACGGAACACTCCCAAAAAACGCAACTATTTTTTTTGTTTTTATAATTACAATCGTTTTAGTTTTCGTTTTATCAATGCAACATCAGCCTCAAGCAGTTGATTACAACTATTATTACATAAAATAAACATTAAATTCCTTATTTTTTTAAATAATATCGTTTTTTACCGTTACCGGTTTGCCGTTTTTGCGTTTGGAGCGTTTCATCTACACACTGTATAACATTAAATTAAATGTTATATATTATCAATAACGTTATGACATGAGTCTTATTTAACTGAAAGTGAACCTGATGGCATACTAACAGGCAGTATTCTAGATTCCTTTTTCTACTGAGAATTTTTTGAAAACCTAGTCTGTTTCCCAGTGGAATCTAAGTCAAACCCTCAAGATAGTCGTTCTTGCAAAACTCGACTAACGGCTTCCTTATTATTTCATACATTAATATATTCTTTTATGCATTTCAGTTGCATCTTCGTAGCTACATTATCGAGAGAGCGCTACCTACATACAATCATACATACTTGAGGTAATTACATTAAATGTATTTCCCCTTTATAATTAGGAATACCCTAGAAGTGCATTGTATTGTCTATAGGAAAACCACATAAATATATTCTATTAATAAGAAAATTTTAAATAAAAACCTAAACTTAATATTTTTATTGAATATTCGTTTTCGTACCGGTTAAAGAGTCACAAGCATAAATACCGAGTGAGGGGCCGAATCCTTCACAAATTCCTAGCTCTGACATATTCCTTGCTTTGGCGTTTTCATCAGTTATTTTAATGTAATAGATGAGCCAGCCATACAATGCAAATCTGGACTTCTACAGAGCTTTTTGAAAACACCTAAAACCTTCCCCGGGTCGGGATTCGAAACCGAGACCCATTGGCTTAATAATTGCACTTGCCACTACCCAACCTTCAATACAGTCCCTAACTATCGACTAGTACTTATAAAATGTAATTAAAATAAATGTACTAACGATTATTCTGTATCATTTCAGGCAAGAAGCAGCCAAGCTACTCGAAGTAAAATCTACAACGTTCTCCAAAGTAGTGAACGTAATTTATCGTGAGGTAAATCAATAGATATTATGCTCATTACTTTGGATATGTTGTACGAATAGTCAACAGTAGAAGAGAAGTAAAAGAAGATAAAAGAAGATGATGAAAAAATGAAGAGATTTGTTTCTGCGTTTTTTTTTTTTTATTTTGTGTTGATTTTTTTGTTTGTAATTTATTTTTCTGATGTGTCCTGTACTTATTTTATTCTCTTATTAATATTTTTTATGTATTTTTAATGATTATAGTAGTATGTAATGCTACCAAATATTGTTCTGTAAGTCTGCCGCAATAGTGGATTTGTAAGTTGTTTAAAAATTATCGCTTTGAGTTTTTGTTTGAGCTATTTAGATATTCTATTTTGTTCGTCTTTAGGCAAAAATAAATTGATAAATAAACTTACCAGTAATCCAATGAGTAGTATCAGCGCGATGACTCCAATAGTACTGACAGCAATGGCCACAGCAGCTCCTGACCCACTATCCTCTTCATCACCAAACGCACTCCTGGACGACGCCTCAGTAGTCATATCTCCTGGGTAACTTGTTCCTTCATCGATTCCATTGCCGGTTCTCATCGCATCATCTGTTACAGTTGTACTCGTAACCACCGTTGTATCGTGAATCTTCGCATTTTGCTGAGTGGTCGTTTCTTCACGCATTGTGGTAGCACGCGTCGTGGTAGCACGCGTCGTAGTAGCACGCGTAGTGGTAACAGGCATCGTGGTAGCACGCATCGTAGAAGCGCGCATCGTGGTATCAGGCATCGTGATAGTAGGCTTCGTGGTAGTAAGCTGTGTAGTCACGTTCTGTGTGATTACCGTCACAGGAACAATAGTTGTAGGGATTGAAGTCACAGCTTCAGTCGTAGCTTCAACTGTAGTTTTGTCAGTTTCCTGAGTAATAACTTCATTGCTACCACTACTCTCTTCAGTACAGTCAGTCTCTTGTAATTCACTTGATGTTTCAGTGCTCTCTGATGTTTCTGTGGTCGTTGAAATTCTCCGTTCCCTTTCAGTGTTTATTTCAGTTACGATTTCTACCACAATAGTTGTAGTGTCTTCAATCTCACTGGTTGTACTTGATGGAGCTGGAGTGGTGTCTACAAGCGTTGTCTCTTCAGTTGGACTTGCTGTGGTGGATTGTGATGTTGATCCCATTGTAGACGACTCGGTAGTCACCTCTTGTGTTGTAGCTTGAGTACTAACTTCTGTAGTGGTAGGAGTTTCAGTTGGAATTTCAGTCGTCGTCATAGGAGATTCCGTTGGAGTTGTAGTTTCGACCACTTGTTTCGTAGTACTTTCCAATATTTGAGAAGAAACTTCTATAGGTGATGTAGTTTCAATTATAGTAGTCGTAGATTCATCTCCAGTTTCCGTTGTTAAGTATTTAGGTCTGTATGTAGTGACAGGGCTATCCTTTATAGTAGTTATTCTTGTCCTAGTCGGGAATACAGGATGCCACATACTAGGCGTAGTGCTGCGAATGGGAGGCGACTCAATTTCAACAGCCTCTGTTGGTACGTAAGAAAATCTAATTGTAGTAATTTCATAATCAGTAGTAGTCTTAGGTCTTTCCTCAGTCACTGTCTGGTTGAGTTCCGTACTAGCGACAGATTCATCTTGCGGCGTAGTGACATCTGCTGGTAGTTTCGTAATTGATTCAAAACCAGTTGACTTCGTTGCATCAACTGGTGGAATTGTCTTTTTATCCGTAGATGCCTCTGATTCATCTGTTACGGAAACCCAAGACTCTTCTGTTTCATTTTCAATAGAATTTGACCCGTCCGTCCGTCCGTCTGTAGCTGGCTTTTCACTACTTTGAACAGAAATATTACTTTCAGCGGGTAGTCTTAAATCGGTTTTAGTCTCAGTTGTGGTTTCTGTTTTTACTTGAGAGCTTTGGGAAGTTGAAGTAAACATAGGCTGCCACGGTAATTTGTTCTGCACCACTTCCGTAATCTTCTTTGGAATGATATCGTTGCTGATTGTGCTCGCTGTTGTTGACGTTGTGGTCGCACTCGGTATTTCCTTTTTGTCTGAAAGATATAAATTATTAATACTTGTGGCATATCTGCCATGTAGCCAAAGCTATATAATTCTAACTTGTAATTCTCTAGCTAATCCTGTCACAATTTTTCTGTTTTATAATTATTACTTACAGTATTACTTAATAAACGGTAAACTAGTGCTTTGAATATTAAAGTGAATTATTATTTCTGACATTAGTGAAGTCTAAATAAATAAACAATATTTTTCCTAAAGATATTTACAGTTTTACATTAAATATGTGGCACTCACCTAAAACTTCTCCAACTTTCTGCAATTCGTTTTCGTCGACACTCTTCTGAGTCGATGTTTTGTTCGCTGATCCAGGTGCAGGTGGCGGGCTGCGTAGACTGGCCAGGGCCCATGCTGTCGATGTTGGAGGTATCTGCCACTCACTCTCTGTCTCATTCTCCGCCTCAACCTCTGTCGACGACGCCGTTGACGATGCAAATTTTGTCGAACCTCGTTTCCACAAACTTGGAACCGCATTATCAGATATCGAATGAGAATGTACCAGCTTTTTAGTTCCACTAATCTCGCTTTGTTGTACTGGATCGATATCTGAAGAAACTGTCGTCAACATTGTCCGGCTCGGCTGCCGTGGTTGGGGTGTAGTCTTTGCTTTCACACTAAAATGCTCGGAGTATATTGTCGTAGGATTCGTTGGTCGAACGTTTGGTCTGGTAAAATTACGTCTAGGCACCATCCAAATAGGTTTCGTTTTAGGAGTTGTATGATGGAATTTACGCAATGGAAGCCTTGGACCAAGAGTCGAAGAGATTATACTATCAGGTTTTGGTGTCACACTATTAGGAGAGTCGTTATTACTATTTATATTAAGACGTTTCGAATAAGTTCGATGTCTGTTAAAGCTACTAGAAAACTTTTTAGTTACTCTTTCCGTCGATGATACGGAATTTTGAGTAGAAACTGGAATAGAATTTATTGAATCTATAATAGGTATTCCACTTGATAGAGGCAGATAACTCGTAGGTGATACGGATATAGTCTCAGGGCTAGGATCAGGCAGTGGCGGCCGAGTCGCCGTGTGGACTGTACGTTGTGCGGCTTTCACAGACGCTAGTTCTTCTTCTGCAGACGTACTCGGTGTTGGTTGAGGTGACGATTCATTTTCGCAGTCATCATCGTGAGTGATAGCATAGGTTTCAGTGGATAAAACAGACATTTCATAATATATGCTTGTACCTTGTACATCAGATAACTCTTTTTTGGAACTATCAGCACCATCATTATCTAAGAGACGAATTTCTTTGGTGTTTTTAATAAATACTGACGACCTGTTAGTTGGAGTATTATTACCTAATTTCTCCATACCAATATTTTCCTTTATAATTTGAATATTAGGCGCATTGGAAGGAGTAGCTTTAGCTTTCATAGTATCTAAATTGTTAATAATACTTGAAGAGATCCGTTGAAACTTCTTGTCGAAGTAATCGTTTTTCGGCGTCGTTAACTCTGAGTCAAAATCGAAGAAAGATTCTGATTTAAATATATCATGAGTTGTATCTTTGTAGCCGTATGATGCTTCACCAGGGAAGAAGCTGGAGAAGCCTCCAAAGGACGGACTGCTGTACTCCTTCTTTACTTTATTGTCAGAGCTCTCGTTGTCCGAGTCATGAGTGAAGTCATTTTCGTAGTTAAAAGTGGGTATAGTAAAGAAACTGCTATCAAAATTTCCAGAAGTGAATCTCTCGAAAGATTCCTTTTCTTCGTCTTCGGCAGCTTCCACTTGTTCCTCGGAAACTTCTTCACTGTGAACTTCTCTGCTCACACTAATGGGTGTCGTACTGCTACTGAAAGCTGGTAGTTTTGTTTTCTTAAACTTTTGCATACTGTCTACAATTTCTGCGGGTCTTTTCACTTCTGGCGTAGGAGTTACTATTACTAACTTAGGGGTGGTTTCTGTGGATTTCACTCTTCTTCTTGGACTTTCTGTGCTAGATTTGACCTGTGAGTTGAATCGTACTCTTCCCCTATCCTTGTATTTTGCATTTTTTTCTGTGTGTTCTTCAGAGGTAGAGTCTTTAGGGTTTAGTTCGTTAAGGGAGACGTCTGGAGTCTTGGGTCGGTTCCTCGCGAGCCAGGTGCCGTTAACACGGGTGTACCGTGGCGCCCTCTCATCTTTGACAGTCGTAGATGTCGTATCGGGTATAGCGTTGCCGCTAACTGCTGTGCTGCTCAACAGTAGTAAATTCACTACTAATGCTGCACCTGTAATGTAACAATGTTAATGTTAATTATATTCTGTTGTATGACCGCCGTTATGTGGTGTTGTCTGTTTAGAAAAAAATGTTTAACAATTAGCATAGTTATAAGGTAAAGGTTTAATATAATAATACTCATTGTTTGCTAACTTTTGTTGTGATCTGTAATGTCATGTCTCCAATAAATGGTTATTTATTTACTAAACTGTAACTTATTTGTTAACTCACCTAAACATATTCTCACTGGCGATTCCATGTTCATAACATGTTGTCGTTACACTTATTATATTCAACTCTGCTTCATCTCCACCCTGTCATGGCTCGCCCTGGAAATAAAAGAAAAAATATAAGGTTAATATCTTAGATTCCTTGACCATCGACATAATATGGTAGACGACTAATTTTTATTTAAACGTCCGTCTTGTAGATTATTTTGAAACATTAGACACATATTTTATTCTTACGGATACTAATACTATCGAAGATATATTGATTTGAAATATCATATAATTAACATAAATCATAACTTTATTTTTCAGAAATAGGCAAGGCAAAGATGCATATAAAAAAATATAAATGCACTTTTCGCCTAAAAATAGAATCCGAACCCACATAAATCTAAACAAATTATGTACAATGCAAAGAAAATCTCATATGTGTCGTAGTGTTAATTGCAGTATAAAATAGCAATAAATTGCACATTGCAATCGTAATAGTTCACAACGTTACCCGTGGCATGGGAAACTGTTTATATAACGATGGTGTAATACTCATGTCACATGTCTGTATTATATCTACATAATAACTATGGGTACCGTACACCATACGTACCTACTGGGAGCTATTTATTTATTTATTCAGATTTAGATGCCTCTTGCCTCTCTCTGCTATTTGCTACTTAATTTATAAGTGTTTCCACACTTGCCATGCCCTGAGAGCCATGCTTCGGCACGAATTAGTATGACCGGAGTGATACCACGGCCTCAGAGAAAACCGACGTGAAACAACGCTTGCGTTGTGTTTCGTTGTGTGAGTGAGGTTCCCAATTCCCCAAAACCCTTAAATTCCTAACCCCCAAAAGTAGCAACGCACTCTTAACGCCTCTGGTGTTTTAGACGGCGGCGATTGCTTACCATCAGGTGATCTGACGACTCGATTTCTGGCTTACACTATAAAAAAACGCTATTTATTTATGAATTCCCAAACAGACGTCAAACAACGAATTGCTATAACAAATAGACCAGGGTCAAAAATAGCAGCATTTTCATAAACAACCTCGAAATGCATCTTAAGTATAACATCCATCGAATAAGGGACCTGACCTACATAGATAATTATCAGTACTACATACTCATACAGGGTCATGTACCTTAATGACCAACTACAAATTACCAACAGAAGTGGTAATTGGTCAAAATACTTGAGTTCAGTGGGTCAGTTGTAGTTTTGTTAGGAGTTGCTAATTCCATACAAATAAAACTTTTGTGTGATTTATGGACTTTGATACGAACTTTAAGGGTGAAAGAAGGGTGCTACGTAAGTTTTTGTGGGTTAATCGAAGTAGGGATTAGTTGTAGTGTGATAAATAAACCAGGTGGAATTTTATCATGATTCAATTCTGCTTACTCCTTTCCAGAAGTATTCCATCAAGTTATAAAAGGAAAATATCTAATTTATACACTCTATGTAGAGAAGTATTTAGGAGGCTGGCCTCGGCCTCCTAAACTTATTACTTACTTTCAGCCAAATAACATAATTATCATCATTTATATCAGCCACAAGACGTCCACTGATGAACATAGGCCTGAGAAGTCATTGGATGATTTTCCACCATCAAAAAACAAAAAAAGGCCTTCCTTGGTCATTAGTGACTTCCAGATATTACGTTCCGGTATACCACGGGTAAAAATGCATACATTATAGCTTCGTACCTATAGGTAAATAAGTTCAAAAGTAATAAACTATTTAGATTAAGTGAGCAAAGGTCAGGAGCGCAGTCAATTAGCTACAACGATTGCATACGTTCAGATGTCCTCACAAATTAGCGCAAGCAAAACACGCATCTATTATCAAGGCCTTAAAATTAAATGTCAGAAAATAATGTCATAATTACGAAAATTGGAATTTAATAAATGCGTAGTATACATTGCGGGTTGTAAATCGTTGGTGAAATTAATTAGCGGTTTAAAGCGAGTAATGAAATGCAATTTGCGTATAAAACCGCAGACGTGTGTTATTTGGTCTAGAGTAAGTGATGTCCTAGATTCAGAGTGATCTAGGCTACTTTGTACCTAATGTGCTTTCTAATGCACAAATCTTACTGAGTTAGACATACGGGAGAAACATGCTATGCAAGTATTTAGAGATTAGAGATACGAAACAACTGCAGACCAAGAATCAATTGCCGGGTTGGACAAAATATTTATCATTTGATATTTCAATTTCGAAATTCTATGTAAAAGCTCGAAATACCTTTTTCATGGAATAAGCCGGTAAACGAGCAGACGGACCATCTGATGGAAAGCAATAGCCGATGTTTCAAGTATCCATGGGCGGCCCCATGGACACTTGAAACACCAGAGATATTGCAAGTGCGATGCCAGCCTTTTGAGGGTTAGAATTGGGTCTATTGCTAAAGATGCTCCTTCTAGTAAATATGATACATATATGTGTATTACTCTAAAATAGGTGCTTCTCCGCCAATATCTTAGGAAATCGTAATAACGTAATCTTATATCCAACTCAATACAAAAAGTTCGCTAAATCTAAACTAATCCAAGACATTTATTGTTAGTGAGTTCTTTATTGTTACATAATGGTCTGCGGCCACTTTTTACTCATCATTCCAATCCGTTTGTTTGCGGTTGCTATCGATAAGTCAGTCAATTTAAAATCTTAGCAGATTTTCACCACAAGAAATCCTTCATAAAAAGTATAGAAACTGTTGAAGATAATACAACAACCAATTTACGTATAGTCGTATATACATCATCATCAATCGTAAGACGTCCACAGTCCCAGTCCAGTCGCTGGACAACGGCCTCCCCCATAAAAAGGGGAAGGGGGTGCCATAATCCCCACGCTTGGCAGGTGGCTTGGGGATCGCAGTTAGATCACCGATATATCTTAGGGAATGCATCCCCTAATTTTTCTTTATCTGGTCAAAGTTTTAGGACGTAAAACCGGTCACGTTTATACTTACTCGTACTATAAAACACTTGAATACTATTTACTATACGTTAAATAATATTTGACCTTAACCGCAACTTTATTACGTGGGTGCTAAGTGCGAAATTTGAAGTTCAAGAACTCACGTGCTAATCGTACGTAAGTAGCACACACACACACACACAGACACACAATGTTGACAAACACTTTAGTTCCATAAAGATCTGCGAACAGAGCATTGAGCCGTGTCATTATTGTTATATAACAAAGTGACATAAAACTGTACTGTCATACTTTACAACATACTTGCCTAACTTGGGAATCGTACCCGGACTCTTATGAAGTTATGATAAAACGTGATTATTTTTATCCAGGTCAAAGTCACTTACGTCTTTTAATATTTTTTGATATAATCGTTAGTTAAGATTAAGATTGCAAAAGTATTTTTTTTTTGTCTTTATTGCATGACACAAAGAAGCTGTTATGTTTTGTTTTATGATATAATGGTAAGCAATCACCACCGCCGCCTTGGACACCCAAAACACCAGAGGCGTTGCCGGCCTTTTGGGGGTTAGGAATTTAAGGGTTATTGGTAATATTTTGGTGTCATGTCCCAAAAACCAAATCCGGGAGTTCAGGCTCTTTTTTTTGCCCCAACCACCGAAGCCTGTATAATACAAGTCCTAATATTATATGAACAAAGAACCAAGTAAATAAAGTCACAAAGAACAACAAACTTTTTCTACAAAACCACGAGTTTAAAATCACTTCACTTTACTAAATATTCCAACTTGATGTCACGACAATAAACAATTTTAAGCACCCATTGCGTTTTGATTTCAAATAAATTGGAATGTAATCCGAACAAAAAAGGTAATGGTTAGTGAAACGTTCAATACAGTCGTGTCGGTGTAAGTGGTAAGTAAAACACGAGGATCGTGACAGAATGCGCCTGAGCACCGATTCATGCTTTTTTAGTATAGAGACGTGCAAGTGTCGATAATTTTGTTGTCGATTGTCAGTGTAATGTTTTTGTTGTTATGTAAAGTTAAATAAGACAATGTTATGAGTTGTTTAGTTGGGTAAATAGGTTAAACTGGTTAAATGTTGAAATGCTTATAGCAATAGGTAAGTCAAATAAAACAATACACGTGGGTTGTTTAAGCCAACATGAGGGAGAAGTACACCCAGTATCTAATAACTAGTTCCAACCATGCCTAACCCTACGCATAAGCAAAACAGAAGATAGTTAAGACCGAAGGGATTCACCGCCCTGATATTTTGTTTGTTTGCCCTTTATAACCAGATACACAAAACTTAATCAATATTTATGATGACACCTCTACGGCTTTTTATCTAATTACTAGGAACGGGGTGGTTTTTAGTCAGTAAGAGTCTGACACTCCCTCTCGCCTCACCCAAGGCAGGATAAGTCATTGGATGATTTTCCCACCTCAAAAAAAAAACCGTTTTGTAATATTAATTTTAGTTCAAAATTAATCGTTAGCTTTAATTATATGTTCAAGTTACAAATAAACTCATACATTATTTATAAGAAACAAATAAAGTCAAAGTCACTTAAAACTAGGTCAGTTTATAGTCTACGTGTAGGTACGTGATGCATCCCATCCCTAGTGAATTAAATTACATCGACATAAAGCAAGCGGGCTGGGGCGCGACTCGAATTTTAACAGAGTCACAACACTGCGTACAGCCGATGAAAAAATACATTCGCAGAATTTATTTGTTCTGCATTTAGATTACATTGTTATTAATGGGTGTATTGACATTTATCGGAAGGACAAATACCATTTTATATTATGCAGAATCTTTTAAAATAAAAAAGAAGATAATGTAATAGTTTTTTTTTTTTCTATTTTTATTTGTTATCCACGGACTCTTGATCCGTGCCCCGTAACTATCCCGTAAAATGTATGTTGTCATACATTTTACGGGATAGTTATTAAAGTACATACAGATAGTATTTAAGTACTTAAGTAAGTCCCTTTTTTCTATGGATGAATTTCAAACACTCTTGCTATTATTTATTATGTAGCCACTGCAACTCATCAGCATATACAGTTGAGACTAATCAGTCAAATATCGACAGTATATTTTAGAAAGAAAGAAAAAATAATATCTGCTGAATATCCAAGAGTAGATCAAGATCAGCTAAGTTAAACAACTATTATTTCTAATTAAATAACAAAGAAGAATTATATAAGAACTTGACGATAAAGCAAGCAGCAAATCCTAGCTTAATTTACCTACTTACTCCTATAAATGGCATTAAAATACAAATAGACCATCATCCAGCAGGAGTCATAAGTACACATGCACTCACAGACAACAAAACCAATCTAACACTTATGGTACCGTCTATACGAGGTCTATTATTTAATCTACGTTCAAGTTGCGTGATGGCAGTACGGAGTCTATGCCCCTATTTGAACCGTTGTACAATACACCGTGTACTGGCACTTGGTACCAGTACTACTGATGCAACAGAACTGTCGTCAAGGACATAGAAATCTTTGACGGCAATCTTGGATCCGTCATTGTGTAGTGACGAGGGTTTAATGAGATATTTGTCCTTTGTTTTATTTTTTTGTGTTTCATTCATAGTTATATGAGTGCTGTGATTTGAAATAAGCAGTTTTAAAGTCACACTGATTTTTTATTATAAGGTAAAACTGACGTATTAACTATGGGTAAAAGCGCCGTGAAACAACGCTCCTGCGTTGTGTGAGTGATCGTTACCGGAGGCTCAATTACCTCCGCAATCTTTCCCAACAACCCTTCAATTCCTAACCCTCATAAGAACAGAAACGCACTTGAAATGTAACGGTTTTGGGGTCCATGAGCGCCGGCGATTGCTTACCATCAGGTGAACCGTCTGCTCGTTTACCGGCTTATACCATAAAAAAAGGTTTCAGTATTACAGACTATATTTTGCTAACGCGCTACAGGTCAGTCGTTACTGGCAACTTCTTAGTATTCATTAATGTGATCCATTTATAAAAAACACCTATTTTATAAGTAGGTTGATGTAAGAAATTACCTCAAAAACCGTCTACAGTTCTTGCCACAAATAAAAAAAATCTAAAGTAGTCCGTTTAGCCGAAAACAGCTCTTAACACAGCAACTAAAAAGGAAATTAAAGTCGCCAAAAGCATAGCAAATTAATGCCATCATCTGCTCCATTTTTAATTTGACAAAACAAAGTGTGAAATTAGATTTATATTCTATAAGAACATGCATCAAAATCATCGCTATTTTCAACTTTAAGTATTGGTTTCCAAGAGCGTTTTTCTATTCTTCTTTTGCGATTCAAAATTACCAGCAGCATTATTGAAGTCAAAAAACTGTGCTCGTAAAAATGGTAACAGAACCTTTAACACAGGACCCATCGATCGAACTCACGGCTTCACTTGGTACGGCTGATCTTTTATTTCCGATCCGATTGAGGTGCAGAAATGCACAACTACACATGTTATTAAATCCTCTCTTTGACTAGTTTTCACAGAGATGCGGGATCCCATCTCAGCACTAGTTAGCTCTTGCAGGACCAACAGTTAAATTTCTACAAAAGTCGAAAACAAAGCTAACACCATGAAGCAAATACAAAGAGGATATCATAACTGGAATTCCCTTTGTAACACTTGACTCTTTACGTGGAGCGCGAGACTTTACAAACCCCATACTACAAAAATGTTGACAATTATCAACATTTTAATGTATCACTTTGAGAGCGCTTATTACTTATGTATACTTATAATACCTTTTTACTTATGATGTGTGTGAGGGCCGTTTTGTTTTGTCACAGTGCACAATCACATTAGAGCATCTCCTCTTTTTACTTGCTTAATGACTAACACTATACATAGAAGTGTCATCGTGTCCCATATTCCGATTGTTAGTCAGCGATAGTGGATCAACATAATTTAACAGTCATGCACACGTAGGTAACTGTGAACATCGGAGTAAATTATCCATAAAGAAAGCATCTCGTTACAAAACGTGACATTTCTCACTATTTCTATGTACCACTGCATCATTATCACGGTAACACGAATTTTGACAACATTACTTTTCCTCTTTTCTTTGTGACTTTTTTCTAAATCTAGACACACGGCAGTGTGTCCGCCAAGTTCGAGCAAAACACCGACACACCGGCCGTGGGTTATATTACACGAACCATTTCGGGCCAAGTTCGACCCACCTATAACTCAAAATCTATTTTATCTACGCATATGAAATTTCTAGTATCTGTCGAGATCTACTTGCTTATCTAAAATACAAAATTTCATTACCTATTGTAGGTATTGAGATATCGACGTCAGAAAATCGCTATTTTTACTATACACTCACTGACTGACTCACTCATCAAAAACCTAGACCACTTCCAATGGTCGTATTGACTTGAAATTTGGCATGGAGGTAGGTCTTTAGGTCAAGGTAAAGGAAAAAATCTGAAAATGGCCAAGTGTGAGTCGGTTTTAAAAATAATGAAGGTGTAAATTTATACCCCTAAGGAACTAAAACAAAAATATTATCTATATCTTCCAATGGTCGTAGCGACCTAAAATTCGTTACGAAGGTTTGTATTTAGTCAAAGTAAAGTAAAATAAGGAAAAAAGAAAATAAACCTTACAAAAATAAATGAAATCCCACCCAAAACATAAATGTGAAAGGCTGCCAAGTTCGATAATATTGGAATGCTTCGCCTATAAAAGAAGTGAGATCTAAATAAGTACCAAGTTCCATACACAGACCTCAGTTAAAAATGATATAACTTGGCAAGTTTTAATAGAAAATTATATACCTAACTCATTGCGTTTAGTAGGTTTATAACAAAGTGTGTGAAAACTTGCCAATTTGTTATATCATTTTTAACTGAGGTTTGTGTATGGAACTTGGTACTTATTTAGATCTCACTTCTTTTATAGGCGAAGCATTCCAATATTATCGAACTTGGCAGCCTTTCACATTTATGTTTTGGGTGGGATTATTCTGACCGCTAGAAGTCTTAATGTGACTTGGCAGAATGTTTGTATTTTAAATGGAGCAACTGCCATCTGCCCTTTGCAATATGCCAAGGGTACTGATACCACATAAGTTAGGACGGATTGTCAGATTTTTCAACCTTCAAACCAGTGCAATATTAGTATGTAGAAGACAGTGAGCCTACTCGTATAAGACTAAAGGTAACGACCTTTAGTAAACAGACAGCTGTTTCACAATAAACGGATGGTCTCTTTTATTAGATTCAATTAAAAACGAAATTTGTATGAACAGCACAAAGTTTCAGGGCAACTTATGAAGGTGGTAAAACAGACGTTATGTATAACATAACCAACAAAAAGGTCACTTATATACAAAACCATATTTTTTAAATAACCTATTTGCTACGTGTGTATTGAAATAACCTCATTGTCACTCACTTGCATTACTAACCTTGATATTTAAATGAGATGAAATATAGTACAGTGACGAAGTGATAAATGATTTGTCATTGTTGTCTCAAAAAATATAATAAGTAACGCAGCAATACCTATTAGGACATCCGAATTGGACAATACTATATTAAAATAGATTGCATGCAAACTAAAAACCATTAAAAGTAAGTAGCACCCTACTGTGAATCAAATTTGAGGTCAAAATATTACATCGAACCAGTATTGTTTCTCTAAGACAAAAAACATTAAAAATCATAGCCTCAAATTGTACGGCTCAACTAATTAGTTCTACCAATTAAGCATAAAAATCAATCAAAAATTATAGAAATGTTTTTAACAAAAAACCTGTTCAGATTGCTGCGTTTGTTTTCGAAATCGTTTGTCTGTAATTGCCAAACAATCATATTTTTAGTAATTGTTTTGTAGATTTCAATTAAACATAATAGTAAACAAATTAATTCTAGAAAAAATATCGTGTTAATGATTATTGTTGGCCAGATCGAAAATACAGATGTTGACACTGATGATCTAGCTGTTACCAAAATTACGTGGAAACAACATATTATTTAAACTGGTAGATCTCCGAAAATTCAAGTAAGTAATTATATTCTGTAATTGGGGCTGGGTGACTCCTTTTACAGGATTTTATTTAACTTGCAAAATGTACATATACATATGTGTGAAGAGTAATAATGGAACTCAATTTGAAGCAGAAATCTTCAACCGATTGAGCTGAAGTTTTGTATGCCAGTTTAGTTTGCATGGACATAAATAAAAGCCCCATTTTGTATGACGACGACGAAGGGCTTAGAAAACGTAGACCAATAAATAAATACGTCCGTCCGCTTCTCGTGACAAAAGCTTCGAAACCTACGAACTGCAAACCCGGGTTTGTAATTTCTAATTATAAGTTTGAAATCTCCAACTTGCATTAAGCAAGAGTGGTGATTAAAGCTCGAACCTTCTCGTATGAGAAGAGGCCTCTGGTCAGCAGTGGCCACTAATAGGCTGTTGATGTGTAATGTGATATTGTGCACAGATGACCTCCACAAAGTGCATTGAACAGTCAAGATAAATTACAATATCAATACTCCTCTAAATGAGTTTACAA
Organism: Spodoptera frugiperda; assembly: GCF_023101765.2. NCBI lineage: Eukaryota > Metazoa > Arthropoda > Insecta > Lepidoptera > Noctuidae > Spodoptera > Spodoptera frugiperda. The sequence goes on along the minus strand of NC_064214.1, from coordinate 5,794,822 downwards.
AAAACTGACCACCATTTAATTAGCTGGCCCAAGAACTGGCGTCTTTGCGCTCTGTTAATTTCAAATTACGATATCATTTTCACTTTTACACAGTTCAAAACTATACACAAAATAAGCGAAAGTAAATTCTTTACATACAACACCTATTTAGATGATATTCATATGTACGCTTATAAATTAAATAAAATGAATGAAGGTCAATGCTTTGGAATTGAAATGAAACTTGTAATTAACAATTAAATACATTATTGTGTGAATCTTTCAAATAGCTGACATAATTATATGCTGTGACGTGTTTTGTATGACGACGTATAGATGTTTGGAAGTGTTGAGCAAAGGTATCTTCTCACACAGTGAAGGAATGACCATTAAAATCCGCACCCAAGAACGCAACTGACATGTAATAGTATTTTTTTTTTTTAGGGAGGAAAATATTCCAATTACTTCTCCCGCCTTGGGCGAGGTGAGAGGGAGTGCCAGACTCTTACTGACTAAAAACCAAGCCCGTTTAATGATTACTTAACCTAGTTTCTAGCATTTTTTTTTCAAATTAATGATTAGGGTTACTAAAGAATAGTTTAGGTTTTCATTGAATCTCTCTGTACTCAGAGACATTCAGCGGCAGTTACACTTTTATACACAGATCAGGTAAGGTTAACAAAAATTGCATAAAATCTTATTTTACAACATAACATGTTACTGCAAAGGGAGTGAAGGGACACGACACGATATGATTAACATCTGAACCAACATTATGATAATTTCTATTACATATGTTACGGAGGTGCGCGTACGCATAGCTTCGGACGTTCGAATATTAAATTAGTTACTACGTGATAATTTAATTTGTTTCGTTTATGTGTTTCACTTTCGACTGTGTCTCCTCAACCATGTTTTATTTGGAGAAAAGGAAAAGGGTTTCTATTAAATTATCTCACATTTCACTTTCGTATAAGCTTTCATCTGTTGACAGAAAAGTGTTGAACGCATCCCTTCGCTAATGGAACTCAAGTGCTGTTCTTCGTCTCGTTTAACTAGTGCAATACCTCAGAAAATCATAGACAGCTTTACTTTTTTAACAAGTTATGGAATTACATTAAACTTCTTAGCTTCTACCAGCGACCCCAACCGCGACACCGTGGGATAAAAAATATCCTATGTGTTATTCCAGACCCCTGTTTCAAATTTTATCCTGATCTCTTCAGCCATTTTGACGTGATTGAGTAACAAACATACTCACGAACTCACAAGCATTCGCATTTATAATATTAGTAAGATACCAAGAGAGAGAAATGGCAACCCTAGATATTTCCTATATCATTCTAATACAAAATAATTCTTAATCTTTCTAACATATTTATGTAATATGTTAGAAAGATTAAGAATTATTTTCATGATAATTATTGAAGCTGACTTACCAACTATTTAGTTGTCAGCTATCGGTGATACAATTGATCAATCTATGGTTTTTCCAGAAATAATCTGAAGAAGAACTCTCTATTTGTGCCTCACAGTAACTAACGAAAGTGGGTGGATTTCTGTAAAATAAAAATCCATCGATCCCTTTATAGATAAACAAACAATGTTATGAAAATAATCAGTGGAAATGTCACAATGGGTACTCCCAGTGAATCAAAGTGTGTTTCGATAACGTCGACTATAGATAAATTACAAAGTTACCATTAGCGCGGTGGGCGTATTGCTCTCAGGTTACTGTCTGTTCCCGATAATGACGCACAACACTAGTGAGACACGCTTCATCACTCACTGACACTCCGTCATTGGTCGTAGGTCAAGCCAAAAGGATAAAATAATTCCACCACTTCATTGACTCTGCTTATATAACGAAAATAGATTATATTGACCTATGCATTTAAAAAGGCAAAACAATGACACTTTCATTCAATCATTATCGTTATAATGATCAATTATTTGTTTTTCAATGTACCTATGACATCAGGAGATTCATAGAATCATAGAAAAATAATGATTGTGTTTTCTGTGAATTTACTGTCATAAAGAATAGATAGATCATCCGATTGTTGGGTCCTAGGTAACCCTAAAAACTACACTAGCGCCACTTTCTTTTATAAAAAACAATTGATATGGCATCATCCCTTTTATTCATTGTCTTATGTTTATGCCTTTTGTGTTAAGTAGCATAACTACCGTACTACACAATTCCTTACTCACTGTAGACTAGTAGATAACCACATGTTGAATGAATTTCAATAATAATAATTGACAAGCTCAATACTTGTTTTCTTCTCCTCTTATATCTTCTGATTTATTTCGTTGCGGGATCCAAGACAGTCATTCACGTCCCTGAGACGCGCCAGACTCCAGTGATACGGAGTTTTCATGGTTGTATCTACTGTAGATCCAGGCTTACACGAGTTGCAGCGGTTTTGCCGTTTAGGAGGTTGTGGCAGACTTGTACCAATAAAAAAATAGCCAAGTTCTATGCCAGAATCCGTTATTGAACCATTACTGGGCAATTACATTTAACCACTTCACACAATCTAAAAACAATCGAATTGACACAAATAACTACGGTACAAACAAAGAGAAAATTGAGATGCATTGCAAGAATTTTCAAATCTGTTTTTTGTAAATAATTTTACAAACAGTCGTCACGTCAAGACAACCAGAAAGAACCAGTTAGAAAACATAACAAAGTACCACAAAACAGAGAAAGTAAAGTAAAGCATAACACAAGTATTTGTGGCTTCCTACAAAACAGAGTACTTTATTGTGGAGAGTAAAGCGAGAACTATGAACCATTAACCAGGGGTCCTCAACCTTTGGCCATTGAGCTGGAGTGTACTGAAGCGTAACATTTGAAATATTGGAGTGCGGATATTGTTCAGAGTGCGCAATAAATAGACTTGAATCGTTCCATCGATTCTTAAGTATGTACCCTTAGTTTGATTTTGCTTTACGTTTGAAATAATCATTCATATGGCACTCTGAGGGCTTAGTACGAGTTATTTTTACGTTTAACGAGATCGAAACGCATGTTCGGCGCGAGGATTGGTTGCTACCTGCGCGCCGGCCAATCAGAGTGCCTAACGCGCTCTTGTCTCGTTTTCGTTTAATTTAAAGCAAACTCGTACTAAGGATACTGATTGGTTCGTTTATTCAAGCAAGCCAATCAGAGCGCCGAATGCAGTCTCGTTTCGATAACTTTAAGCGTAAAGCAAATTCATACTAAGGGTACTGCCTTGCAGATTCCTTTCCGTCTATGAAATAAATCCGATAGTCACGAATTGTATCTACTAGTAGAACGTTTAGGTGGTAAGGTTGAAGGTTATATAGTTATTTTGTACCTTGGAAGTGCTATGTTTGGAGCTGCTCTTAAATGCTCTTGCTTCACTTTAAGGTTTAGATATGACGTCTAACTTCTAAGTACATAGACGTTACAAACTTCGTGATTACAACAGACCGAAATTGGTAGAGTAATTTTGTACCAACCGAATTACTCCTTTACCCAAATAGGTACTGTATTTAGGATTTAGTAGTAGTAGAGTTAGTAGTAGTAAATTAGGATTTAGAATAGTATTTCTAAAAACGCAACGTCATGCTTTTATTCCCGAACGGTAGGCAGAGGTGGATTTGCACGTTACGGCACTTAATGCCACTGTACAATGTACACCCACTTTTCACCATTTGTGTTATAAGTCCCATATAATAGGAAGTGAGCATATTATCATATACTGGGCACAATTCCAGACTCCGTACTAATACTTAGAAATTTTTAAAAAATCGAAAAGGCCCAGCTTTACTTTGCCAAACCTAAAAATCGAACCCGAGACTCCTTGTCTAACAATCGCACTTGCGAAGTTGCGACCATTCGACCAACGAGGCATTCTGAAAGATGAACTGTAAAAAACGAAGAACCAACACTAAATACGAACAATCAATACGTCAAAATTGAAATGGTTCAAAATGCTTGCAATGCATACAAAATGCCTCCACAACAAAGAAATGAAAAATGATGGCGAAAGTATTCCGAAGTATAAGTCAGAGCGTCACTAATCCTAGTCAATTTGAATATTTATATACAATAGAAAAATGGTTTGTACAAAGACACATAGCGAAGGGAAAGTACAGTGAACCGCTGGTCGTGTGGCTAACAAAACTAATAAGGAAGTTGTGATTTACTTCTTGTATCCACGGCTGCACATTAACTTATGCAAAACCAATATAACCTGACCGTCGAATGTTCGTACTAATCGTACAAAGCGAGACCATGGTAAACTGGTTGTGTATAGTACGGTGTTGTACTCTGAGCGAACCTTGCGCAATAGACGCAATGCAAGAAATGATGAAGGATCTTCTAGAAATTGTAGATCTGTGTCAGTGCAATTTTTTTAAAAAAAGCCAGTTAGGGAATGCTGACCATAACTCACATATCTAAAGGTGTTTTTTCACCAAAGACGTGCTATGCTACGTTGCTGTAGATGCGTTTGGCTTCCACCAATCATATTCACTGGTACACATAGCTTTGCACTGGTGGTAACGGATTCAGGCAAGTTATGTTTAAGATATTCTGGTGGAAAAGCACCTTAACTCAAAAATATTACTTTGCTGCATAAGTCACGATACAATTTAATTGATCATAATTAATCCTTTGGCGCCTCTGGCTGGTCTTTCGGGAAATTACAGCACATGAATCGCCTTCCTACTTATTTATTACAATAGAACCATTAAGCAACGTAAAGTATACGTGGGTACCTATACTACAGAATACACGTGGGTTAATGATGGAAACTAAAGAAGTATGTTAAAATCATATTAAAGAGTCAGTATGTAAATCTCTTGTTTCTGCTTACCCCAATGAGAAACAGGAGTAAATTAGTATGTACCGTACAGTACGTCTAACACTTGTAATACATGTAGTTGTAGTTTTAACATAAATGAAGAAAAATTCCACAACCACTTTATTCCTTTTACCCAAAAAACTGATTTCAAGGACACCACTCCTATAAATTCAATACAAGGTACTAAAAGCAAAGTAACCAATGTTTACAATGAAGATCCAACGTCAGTAGCCATTGAAATAGTTACGTAACATCATTGGTAATCGTATCAAACGCAATTGAAGGGTCAACTCGATTCTAATGATGATCTGATGCGCCATTTGTATTTAAATAGACTCTAAGTAGCACAAGTACGTGTTGCTAGTACAAGATTATTAGATGGAGGACTTACCGCCGTACTCAGAGTCATTTAATGATTACTTAACCCAGTGCTAAGCAACCACTTTTCGAACAAAATCGTTACTAGGGAATAGTTTAAGTAATCATTAAATGTCTATGAGTGCGGCAGTTATAACAGTAATATCTTGATTTGGAATTAAGTCTTCTTGATCGACTAATTGTGAAGAGGTGTCGTTTCAATTTGTATTATTATTCAGCGATACATTGAGTACGATTCCAGAATCCTCATAATATATATCAGAAATCATGCTATTATTAAGACTCACCGGGGCTTCGGCTCGAAAAGCAGGAGAAGGAATGGGGTGATTTTTAATCAGTAAAAGTCAGACACTCTCTTTCGCCTCGCCCAAGGTAGGAGAAGTCATTGGATGATTTTGCCTCCTTAAAAAACCTACTTATATTTATTATCATCGTCAACCAACGTGGTCGTCATAACCTAATCTATTTCAAGGACAGCATAGTATATCTTAATGTTATATGATCGTGATGAGTGTAATACTTACCTAATATCAGTGTAACTGCTATCGGGATTATAAACAATAATACCATTATCTGGAGATATCACCAGATTATACATGTCAAACGACATTTTAAACATGACAAGCCAATATTATAATAAGTATTAATAGGATCTTTATTAAGAAATATTTAACAAATTATTCTTGCTTAGTCTTGCATAGATCTTACTAGGTAAAAGTTACTTTTAGGTTAGCGGAACACTATACGTATGTAATACATAGATTCGATTACAAATACGATTTATTTTTTCATCATCCTTTTACAATATTTTCATTTTCTTCCTTTCATTAAATCACAGTTCAATGAAAATTAAGCGTGTGGATAACTGTTTTTCAACTTTGGGAAAGAAATCTATTTGGTTTTGTTACTCTACTCGTAATAATATAAAACTTGTTTAATACGAATATTTTATGGAAGAAACTATTACATAATACAAGATGGTGTATCGCATATTTAATTAATTACGTTGTATAATATGTCAGCCACACGTGCGCTATGGTGTAGATACCTATTGATCAGTATTATTCCATTAATGATACCTCTTGTATAATTAGCTGCCTACAGATGTTATCGATTTAATATTGGTTGTACATCGTTTTATCCTTGATTTAATGAATGCAACATTATCTGACATTTATACAACCTCATCATCATCATCAGCCGAGAGATGTCCACTGTTGAAGAAGGCATTTATACTAATAAGGGTATTAACTAAGTCAAAAAATGGAATATTATAAAATTGACCATCTTCAACTTTTGAATCAAGCTGTATTAAATTCTTAAGAAATCATCTTGGTAAATGTTTTGACATAATTTATCAAAAAAACTTCTTATTAAAAATATTGCTTTCAATAACTCCAATTTTACATCACCCTCCAAACATAATCAGTCTATCAAATTTTGCCACAATCAGGAAGTGTTAATCATCAATTTATGTAAATTATCTGATATTTAAATTAACTAATCTCGAGGATTACGTTATAAGTTACAATCAACATGACATCTTCGGTCGTCGACCGAGTTACTTTGGCTATATTAAAATCCCCATTCATCTTGGTTTTGATACAGTATATTATGTTCAAAGCTAAATCAATTGATTCAAGTACGGTAGAGTGGTTCCACTGGTAAATCGATTGTTTACGCTTCTTCTTTATTATGTATTTTTTATGTAATGTTTGGCTAACAAATACGCCGACTACGCACTTCATGGGAAAGTAGGCAATATCGTACGCTTTGTACGCTTGTAAAGGCATCATTTTAATATTTAAATTCCAACTGTTTTGGAAGATGTTTAATCTTTGACACTTAAGTACCTATGTAGGTCTATTTCAAGCCTATTATAGTTAAGAAAGATACTTGAATGGATAGTGACGAACGGATTCGAGAATCACTTAACTGATTCTATTCATTTAGCAAAACCTTGTACTTAAATATAATTTTATTCGTTAGACAAAAATAATCGCACACATTTATTAATAGTCTTCCTGCTTTTACACCATCAGTGTACATAATAGATAGCGAAGTATCTTTACTACATTCTTTGCATCATTGAGAAAATCTAATTGTCACATCGATCTCATAAAAGTCTTGTAGAGTTGGAACTCCCATTGAACAGAAGATTTTATGAAATCTATAACATATCATCATGTACAAAAGGATGTCCCCTAAGCCTTTGCACCATTTCCCAACACACACTTCTTGCCACAGACTTCTTCAATCGACTCAGATATCCTTATCACCGTCAACGCACGCAACATAATCACCATATTTCTTCTGTTTTCCATATAATTATTGCAAATCTAAATACAAACATTCGCCATTACTTAAATTGCATTTAAATAGCTCGAGATTGCGAATGCTATTGCTATTATAATGTTCTAAAGCAGCTCCAAATTTTACGTAACCTGTCGAAACGTGTAACATGTCGCATGCATTATGCACAGTTGCCAAATATTGTGATATTATACTTATGTCCACAGATTTAATGATATTGTCATGAGAAACAGATAAATACATTGTATTTCGTTCTTTATATACGCAATTGTTTCAAATTTTGTGCTCATCATCATAAGTTTGTTTCCGTCCACTGCTGGATATTAACTCATTCATTTTTACAAGTCTTTCTTATTGCTGTTTTCTTGTTGATAAGGCTGCAGCTTTCAATGTTTGAATTTTCTCAAAATAGGTATCTTAAAACTGACCAAAATCTTATTGAAAAATTAAACACTTAATAACATCAAAACAACGAAACAATTTACTATCGAAAAGTTCTATAAACCATTAAATTAGCCAAACATTGTCCTGACACAAACATTTCCGGCACAAAACTGAACAACGATTGAAAACCAAACAGAATTGCATTTGTTCATGCACTCGTATCTACATTATAGACACATTATTATAATGACACGAGAAATTGATACAAAAGGTATACTATACTATTTTAACTTTTCTTAAACATCATTTACAAATCATAAATGCACTTGTGTATACGTTTTTAATTATCATCCTTATCATCATCTTTTTCAACAGCTAAAAGACACCGACTTGCTTGTTACTCCTAAGAAATACCTTCTCGGCTTTATTTATCTAATTAACATTTCATTTTCTTTTGCCTTTGGTAGCCGAAAGTGACCGATTCTTATAAATCAAAACCTGGCCCCATTTGGGACGTGTGGTGAGCCAAGAATGTATAAATTCTTAAGGAACATATTTAGAAGACCCTAAATCTCTTTCCTAAAACGGTACTTTATGGACTGAACCTTCTGTGCATGTGTATATGTTGCACATTAGTACCAGTGCGGATAATTTGGAAAAACACGGGACATAGTAAACTAGTCGAGTATCGCTCACGAATATGTTGCGTCTTCTCTACGCAGGGTTGGCTCAGGGTAGAGGGGATAATATTAGTTCCATATTAAACTCTTTCTGTTATATTCTTTATATCTGATATTGTTGATGTTTTTTAGACTTGAAGCGACGATCACTTAGGTTTAAGGTAGTGTTGTATATCAAGAAGATGTACATGTACTAATAGACAAATACATCAATACTTAAAATGGCATGAATCATAATCGTCAGATTATCAATTCTCTGATTGGCCTGCCTCGTCGCAGTTTTTGGATACGAGTTATTATCAAAAGCTAAAATGAAGACTCCACATCTAGCGACAAACTCTTGAAAATATCAGCATTTTGTCACACAATCGTGCGTGTGTTCCGTACACAAATTACAAATTATCTGAACAAGGAAGATGCACAGCAATAAATCAGATATCGGCAGCGACAGCCCTGTCGTGTGATGAGCAGAGCGTGGGTCTCGGTCCAGCGAGCCGCTTTACGCTTTCTCTAGCGCAGCCATTCCTCGCCGCACGACATGTAGCATACGATGAAATGTCACATGATGCTGTATCAAGCTGATTCAATTGCTGGAAGGTATCTGTGATCCCAACTATGTCCGAAAAGTGCGACCAGCCATCAAAGCACTATCAACTAAATGGTTAAGATTATGACAACCTTTTAAGAAGTATTTGTTCAACATTAGACGTTTTCTAGTTAATTTCACAAGCAGAATTTCTTACCTTAAGCGCTACGCAAAGCTAAGGATTTCAGATTAAATTTTGTGAAAGCAATGTATGCAAGACTGTAGTAGAATATTGAATTCCCTAGTTTTTAGCAGTTGTATTTTGCTCTTACTGCATTAATTTCTGATACGATATCTAAAAAGGATTACTTAATTCAACGATGAAGATATATGATTGTGTTTACGTATTACGCTGTCTTTTTATAGACTTAGATAAAGTAAATGACTTGATTAAATTTTTGCTCGTATCGTTCCCAGTGTCTTTTAATCGTTGTATATGCGATATTTATTTAAAAATAGGTGCACTATAAAAAGTAAATAAACAGATAATGAAATCCTACCTTTTGTCTAATCTAGCCATCCAACACACGCATTCTGAAACAAAAAGGAAAACTATTAACAACGAAAAACTACATAAACATTTCGTGTTATTTTTTGTTTGGTAGCCAAAACACTCAACAACACAAACCACAAATTGCCTTCACAGATGCTTAACCTTAATTTGCCTACTGTACAACAAGGTTCATAAAAAATGGCGCAAACACAATAATAAATACATCACATGCCTTCACAAACCAGTTGTTACCACCACCTCATTTGATGTTCGCGTGTCAAAGAGTCAGCAATCGGGACATCCACCCTATTATTTCCCAATACGAATTGACCCACATAACTTCGACAAGTCCCAATAATCATAGCTCATGTGAAAATGGATGATCGTTTGTGTAGCTTAAATTGGAATTTAACCACTACAACCTTTGTTATAGGTGGTATAATTCAATACTGTGTTTAGGTAAAGGTTTGAACAGACAAAGGGGTGGACATGAAAGGTGACTGAACTATTTTTCACGTGATCGCTGGTCGACGACATTGAGTTATGGTTATGGTTGTGATCAATTATTAAACATTATTTTTTTATGAAGATATCCTGGTGCATTAGTAAACATTTATGGGTCTAGATAAATGTAGTAGATTGTGTATCATATGAATCACATGCTTTTTACGCTGAAACCTGCGTGTATATGACTGATACTAATAGTAACGAACAAAACAAAGGACTACGCCTCCCACCAGACCAAAACAAGGCAGTTTGAAATTAAAGATGACCATCTTAAATCTATAAATTGACTTAGGTAATACTAATGGTAATATTTCTCATTTTACTTCAAACAAGATCATTCAGATAAAATGGCTAAATATAAACAAGTCGTTCTTCCTAATTGAACACGACACACCGGTACTTATGATCTAAAGTACCAGGCTAGCAGAAATGGTAGGAGATTGCACAACTACCAAACCAGTTGAGTTAAGCAATCCCGGCTGTAATTAGGAACAGCCGATCTTTGCTAGTACGATAACCGGTATGCTGGTATCATTGTTAGGTTAGGTCAAAAGAAACTATGTAGGGTAAGTAAATATTTACAGACGGCCTATAGAAAGCAAAGACTTTAAAGATATTTTTCTCAATGCTTCTTTCAAGTACTAGCTAGTATCAGTTGAGCGGTACTCTGTCAACCAGGAGAACATAACTCACCAGGAGTTAATTACTCCAAAGCATTGTTCGGAAAAGGTCTTCGATTTTCAAATATCAATTTCCGAAGATCCTCGACTCGGGTGTTTCCGTGACTCCGTTGCAAAACTTACAAATGGCGTCTTCGTGCGCAATCGGCTCTTGGCTTCACGTTCACTGACGTTGAGCTTGCTTAACTGATCTGAGATACCGACCAATACCTGTTATTATTATGTTTAGAATCATTTAGTACGTATTGTTTGTTTGGGTGTGTGTTTCTCACGATGTTTACCTATTGTATAGAAAATAACTGAGATCGTACCTATAGTGAATGTAAGTATTGGGAAATCTAAAGACTGACCGGAGTAAAAAAGGTCAATTGGTTTTCTCATGGAAGGTAGGAAAAGTATGTATTTTATTAATTAGTATTTCCCCAACAAACAAAGGAAGAAACCATATTGTCAAAAGTATGAAGATAACGAGTTCAAGTACTAGCACCGCAGAAGAGAACGGAAGCTTGCACTGTGTACCCCAGACACCAACACCCGGAATTGCGTAAGGTCACCGGCGTCATGCCTCGCCTGCGGGTATATCGTAGTCAACTATATTTTTTTTATAACCATAGCCTCATAGAATATTGTACTAACTTATGAGCATGAGTTAAGATGAAGGAACAAAAAATAATTTTAAAATCCTTACACATGATCGCTGTATTTATAAACTCTGTTAAACAACAAGGATAGCATTTAATATTTAAGTATAAGTTATACCTAAGTAGCCATGAGTGAAGCCTTCATATTTTCCTTTTAGGAAATTAAATGCAAGGAAAATTGCTTTAAAACATAAGGAAGGTAATAAACTTATCTGCGTATGAAATATTTAATCATTTTAATTCCATGTGGATAATGTTTACTTCCAATTATTAATCCTTTTAACTCTTTATTGGGTACATAAAAGTACAATAAGGTAGGTATGGATTATCTCTAATCCATGAAATATATTTTAGTATAGCGATCAAGTACTAGGCTGGCATCTTATCGAAGAGTTTAAATCCCTCTTTAATTCTTTATCAATAATTCCATCGTGTAACGTGATGGATGGCTTAGCTGCAATAAATTAATATTTTTAATCTGTTGGATGTAGGCCATCCCCTAATCGTATTGAATTTGCAATACTTTAGTTACTGGTAATTTTCCGAAGGGTTAAGTTGAGATGCAGTGGATACTCATAGAAATGATACGGTTTTGATACAGTAAAAGTCTATTTTCATAAACTGAAAATTTCATCATTCAGATAGAGCTAGGACTGAGATATTTAAAAATCAAAACAGATCGATCTGTTTATTACGACCTATGACACAAAACTGGTGACGTCAGAGAACAACGGCAACACCAGAGGCGTTACAAGTACCTACGTTGCCGGCCTTTTGTATGCATCAGGGATTAGGACGACTGGGAAGGGGGTTAATTGGGCCTCCTGTAAACTCACTCACATAACGAAACACAACGGAAGCGTTGTTTCACGATGGTTTTCTGTGAGGCCGTGTATCACAACGGTCGAGCTGGCCTATTCGTGCCGAAACATAGCTAGTAGCTAAACCTTGCTTGGCATCCGAGCTGGTGACCACTATCACAACATATTGCACTCATTAAAACAAATAGGGCACCTAAACAACCACTACTTTATACTCTCAATGCGCTAAAACAACAATAGTGTCTGCAGATAATATTAAATTAAAACAATAGTATGTTCTCGCAGATAGCCGACTGATACTAGAATGCTAGTGGGTCAAGTCCGACATTTATATTCCAATCTCTCCTTATAAGCCATTACTTAGCCGCGTACACGGTACATATTGCATTTGTATCCATTTAGATATATCATAAGATGCATAAGCTCTGAATGCAGGGTTTGCAATTCATTGAATAATGCGACCGAGACTTATACGATTGCTGTTTTAAATCCTTTGACGTATGTATAAGATTAACTACCAATCTTCTTAATTTTGAATTAAGTGATCTGTCTTGTTTTGACTTTTAACTAAGATAGCTAAATCATAATAACGATGTAAAACTGTATAAATAAATACATGCGTACTTTTTCGTGATAACTGGAACTGATAAACCTATTGCCTTTTGCAGAGATGTAGTGTCAAAAAGTTGTGATGTGTCATCATCACTTCCATTTTGTCTTATATGGAGATACCTGTAGTATCTCCATTATTATTTTAATACCTCATCTCCATTTCTCTGTTGACCACACGTACAAAAATCAAGACGAAAAATAATAAAATTCAAAAAAGTTGTTCCAAAAAACTGCTTACCTGAGTGTGACGCACACACACATGTCATACACTTATGCACATAGGTATTTCCTTACAAGATCATAACCTTGATTTTTGACAAAAAGAAATACAATTATGAGTGGCTTCGTTTAATATTTTTACTCGACTGCAGCGAAGCCCGAAAGAAGGAGTATATTTTTTTTAATGGCAAAGATAAGCAACGTACAGTTTAAATGCACACCAATTAAGATTGTTGCTTAGTCTATCTATATCTTTAATCAGTCACGATTTAGAAAGATTATCAACTTCATCATTGAGGCCTATAATCTTGAAATTATTTTTAAGATAAACATCATTTACTTATCTTAAAAATCAGAAGAAAAAATTAAAGATTGGATCAACTGATGTTAAGTGATCAGCCGCAACACCAAAGGAATTGCAAATGCAGGTTATTGTTATCAAATTTGTACTATATCAAAACTGTCGGTAGAGGGCGCCCTAATCGGACATAGGACATATAGCGGACATACAGCCAAGGTGGCGATATAATAAAACAGGGCCAAAAAAAGTACCCTTAACCGACGAGCTTGCATTGAAAGACTAATGACTGTTGATGAAGCGAAAGAGGTGTGTAAGAATCGTAGAAATTGGCGTTGTATTGTCTCTGCCTATCCCCATGGGAGACCGGCGTGAGGTTATGTATGTATGTGTATCAAATACCGGTCATAAATCCACATTCCGTAGTGGATGTAGAAAAATCCAATTTTTGCAAAAAAAACCTATCCTAATAATAGATTGTAAAATTCATGCTCACTAGTCATGCTTGCTTGACTGCCAACGAACCAGTTCAATAAATCGAGATGCTGTATTTATGTAGCGGATCGTCATTAACGAGATCATTAAATATACTAAATTCATAAAAGAATGTATGGAAATATCTGTACAAATCTTTACTTTTAACAGAGTTCAATTGTATTATATAGTAATAAGCTTTTAAATACGATTTAATATTGTCAATAACTACATCATAATATGAACAAATCATACCAAATCTTTGTTAAAAGAAACAATGTATAACTAACTACTTGGCCCACAATGATCAAAGAAAGTGAGTAACAGCCTTGTCCTTCCTCACAGACCGAGGATATCAAGTAAGTGTGAGGTATGAGTCACTTAGTCACTCAACCTCCGGCACTCTGGGCTCAGCAGCCACTCGTCCGTGAACCGGTCACGCCTGGCTACTGACATTTCAAAATAACAATAAGTATTACATCTCCGCTGAGACGTTTGATGCATCACCACCTAGTTCTTTGTAGAGAAAAGTAGGTATCAACCTACTTTTTACTTTAGTACCAATAAATGTAATGCCTGTTTTTGTCACTCAAAGACATGCAGAGGTATATAATATGAATAAAAGGCATACTGAATGCAGAGGTATATAACATGAATTTTGTAAAGCTTATTTATTAATAATATTAGCTTAATTGCTTATTGCGCCTTATATTTAAAGCAATCGGCTCACCCCCAATTATATGGGACTTCTAACACAAATGGTAAAAAGTGGGTGTACATTGTATAGCGGCATTACGTGCCGTAATGTGCAGATGCACTTTTGTCTACCCCTTCGGGGACAAAAGGAATGACGTTGTTGTTTCAAATATAATACCTCATCAAATTAGTAAAAAAAGTAGTCGCCCCGTTAAGGAAAAGAACACAATTTCCCTTAAATCATTAGATTAATAGGGTAATGACGAATTAGAATTAGGTACTTAAGCACATGAATAATACAGATATACATATTATATCTAGATATCTAAGAGATAAAGTAACAGTTAAAAGTAGATTACAATCTATTAAAGGAACTTGATTTATCATTTATCGTGTCATCAGCATTAACAAGAACTTAATTGTTTTTTATTGTTGATCTTACGACGATACCAATGCCGTTTAATAAAAGGTATTAAAATTGTTTAACATTCATCACCTGTCGCGTAGAACGTTTAGAAAGAAATAGTACACACGTTTTAGTCATTTGTTTTCAAGTATTTTTCAATGTAATAATAATATTGCTTCCATGCCGATTTCGGCTACGGTGACCGTTTCATTGACTACTGGCGTTTGTCATGGGCTGTGGCTGGAAAACCACCGTTGTTATAAATATTCTGCCATAGAGTGGACACGTGAGAGCACCATTAACATATTCTGTAATAGCAATGTGATATCCCATTAAGAACAACAAAGTACTCACTTGACTCTTAATAACTAAGATTCTCTCTAATATACATATATAGGGCTAAGAAAATTTAAATGTTTTCGCTATTCACATTCACATCTCACAAAGGTCATTAATCCAGCAGATTATGATCATACGAACTTGATGCAGGAATCAAGTACCCGGCACATTGCACATCGGCTATTTACTGTGGTTTCCTTTATTTCATGGAACACGGCTAATTTCTGTGATCGAGGTATGTAACTTTTATAGTGGTGAACGCATCGATGAAATAACGATTGAAATGTAAAATACCATACGAATGAAACATGAATTATTTTCTCAAGCGGAAACTAGGTAATCCAACTATTTCTCTACTCTTATTTATTACTACCTTGAAATCCAGTGAAATATACATAACAATGTTTAACTCAATTAAAACTGCAAAGAGACAGTATTTGGCGCCGTCCATTAATGCAGGTGAGGTGTTTTGAGTGTTGTTATGACCCATTCATAAAAATGTCACCACTCAGACATTTTTAAGTAATAAAACTATATTACTTACTGCCGCACTCAGAGACAGTTAATGATTACTTAAACTATTCCTTACTAACGGTTTTGTATTGAAAACAATTACTAAGGACTGGGTTAAGTAACCATTAAGTGACTCTGAGTACGGCGGTTAATTTGGTTAAAGTTTTAGTCCATAGAATACACCCACACAACGTTTGACGAAAAAATAAATACACGTGATATTTTATGAAACCCTCCGTACCCCTCGTGATGTTTTATCAAACCCCCTCCCCCAATGGAACCTCGTGTGATTAATGGACGTCCCCTTTGTAATTCTAGAAAAGTTTAGCCTCCTAAAGAATTTTTTACGAAGCACTAAAAATAGAACTGACTAAAAGTTAATTAATTTTGAATACTTAAATGAACTGATAGTAAATGTTATCGTATGACACGTTAAACTCGATAAGACATCTACCAATATCTTTTAGTATATGAAAATTAATACAACGTCGCATTAATGTTTTACAAAAATATGTATGAGTATGTACAATATTCATTTAATACAAAAATAGTTTTAATGAAATCTTTTCACCGAAATAAAATACACGAAAATGCTTCACAAATCAGAGTGCCGAAAAAGCATCATAGATTATGCAATAAAAACTCAGTTGTGTCTATATTTATTGAGTTTCGTTACTCAATTCGGGCGAAGCGATGCAATTGCAGTTTTCATAGAAGAAAACGCACCTTAGCGTGCAACTAGAGAAATCATCACAGCTATGCATATTTATAATCTATAGCTTTCTCCCTCTAGTATTCGATTTGTTCAAATAATATTTACATTTAGTACTTTACTGTGTGATTTTATCATTCAATTTAATTTATGTGTATTGAAGATATACATCTGATTCCTTTTAGTGCATTCCATAAAATATTCGTAATTTATTTCCTTGAATGATAATGTCGTGACTTTCCAAAATGTATTTACATATTATATTTGTTTTTGATTAGTAGCCGCCGGTCAAAGTAAGGTTAAAGTACACAAAGAAAAATAATTACGTTTAATAATTACACTTTTATAGCTTACTATACACCTTCCTAAGATGGTGATCATCAATATAAACACGAACTAACTATTCTCAGTTAAATACAGATAGATAATACAGTCTTATATTTTGTAGTCTTAATAAAATGTTCTTCTTAATTGGTCGTAAAAAAAAATATAATCGGGAAAATATACTCGTCATTTTATAACGTTTCTTTAAAAAAATGTTAACAATTTTTTAAAGACAAGTGTGTTTTCTTACAATTTAAGGTTTTTATTACTAGATATAAGTATATAAATATAAATTATAAACAGGAACCTGTCGCCTACAGACGGATAATAAATTATTCAAACTCTGAATTATAACGAGAAATACGTTATTTAACAACGGAAGAAGAAACTAATAACTATCCAAATTAATAGTTATGCAACTTTTCACGAAAACGAATTATTTTAATACCAACACTAAAATTTTGCTAAAAGATAAAATAGTAATCAAAATTTGACTCTACTAAAGTAAAAACTGTTCTATAAACCACTCAAACATTGGTAAATACTTATGGCTATCAAACGCAATCACAAAACATTTGCTAAACATAAGCATCGGAGTTATGAATAACGGTGTTCCACGCGCATAACCTTGGTCACCGCTCTCCGCCAACTGACCATGAAATTAAAATGTTGCTAAAATTATGTTTTGTTTACCATTGTGTCTTTGGGACTCTATTCTACTGATTGACAGTTTTTTAAGAGTTTATGGTTACACAATGCCCAACGTGGTCATAGGTTAGTGGATGAAGCAACTGACTGACTGCTGTTCCGGCGATTCGCTATGGTAGTGTCGACATCTTAAACGTTTAAACGGAAATTATATTAATAATTGTTGCAATTTTTTTGTCCGTGTTGATGCTATGTAAAAATGGGGAGCTATGTTGTATGAAATAAAAATATTAACAGCTGAGCGTAACGTTGACTGACTCGTTGGTCGAGTGGTCGCAAGTGCGACTGCCGAACAAGGGGTCTCGGGTTCGATTCCCGGGTCGGGCAAAGTATTACTGGGCTTTTTTCGGATTTTCGAAAATTTCTCGGTAGTAGCACGGAGTCTGGAATTGTGTCCAGAATATGGCAATAGGCTCACCCCCTATTACATGGGACTTATAACACAAATGGTGAAAAGTGGGTGTACATTGAATAGCGGCATTACGTGCCGTAATGTGCACCTCTGCCTACCCCTTCGGGGATAAAAAAAAAAAGGCGTGACGTTGTGTGTGTGCGTAATGTTATGCAAAAGTGCCTAAATTAGTGTTAAATCAAAAAAAAATATATTTTGTATGATTTTTAAATCTAAAAAACATTCTGAAATTGTATAACCGATATAATCATAATATTAGAACTATATTTGAATAACAAACAAACTTTGGCAGCAACATTATTGCACCGAGCTACCAGGATATCATAACACGCGACAGTATTTGTAAGCACATCAATACTTAGCTGACTATCCCTCTGTAAAAACCCAATGTCCATTTACTTTGTGCCAGCGGCCAATGAAACGATGTTGTCATTGCATAGGTGCCTACAGTTGAGCAACAAAGTAATAAATCGGATACCCTAATACGTGGCCTTTTAAACTCCATTATATTAAATGCAAATAATATTGTAAAACAAAATGTCAGACAATTTGATATACTGAAGATATTTCCGTTACAAAGATAAACTAACCTTTCAATGACGATCAGCAATATATTTTGAGTTGCACATAAGATAAGACTACCATGCATATAGTAAATATTTTACAATTCCGAAGTCTTGACAGAAATTACGAAAATCCCGTTCATACTCATAATTTTTTGTACTTTAATCCGCAACTCTTTTTATCCGCAGCTACCAGGATCGCATAACAGTTAAGAAGATCAATGCTCTACATTTTTTGCACTGTATAACTGCGCGTTTCCTTACGCCTCACGTATAACATTACCACACAAAGTTACAGCATATTACATTAGAAAACATGGACAGTGATCACTGTAATCTATATAACGAGCTTTCCCAATAATGTTGTCGGATCATAAAGACTTAGTGAAAACGTCATTAGGCCTACACTGTCTCCTTTTCACTTTCATTATAAGTGTACTAGGAGAACAGACTTTTGAAGTGATCAACAAAGATTTGGAGCTTTTGTGATTGTTAAGTGAATAATATTGTTATTTCGAAGTCGTGTCTCGGAGAAATTCTGATTGAAATGAAATAAATTTTAGATATTTCGTGAAATGTGAAATGATCGGGGTTTCAAACGCTGTCTGTCCATTTTCCTTATACGTGTGACAGATACAGGCCCCTGTTTTAGACAGGTAAGTACTCAATACCTATAGAACCTGATATCTCAATAGTAAAAACCCAATTTTATGAACATTGCCTTCCTTCTTCTCTTAAATATTCAACATAAATAATAAATAAATGAACATTAAATTATTACAATGTATTTTCACTTTCTTAGAATACAAAACACGATTCTACATTGTTATCAGCCAAATCCTTAAAAAGGAAAACCTCAACACAGGTAAAAAGCCGAGGCGATCATATCAGTATCAGTACAATACTGAATGAATTTGACACAAAGGTCATGTGGAGTCGTTGCGTATGCGCACAAAGCCAGTATTTATAGAACGGTGACAGACGGTCAAATGGTACATGCAGTGTAAATGGTCGATTGGCTAATGGACCTTATAGTGTAGTCTGTTGAGGATCATAACTTGAATATTGAGGACGTATGATACTCATGTATAAAGATTCTGACACACGTGTGAGTAGCCAGTACTTGTTGCTTTTGATATGGAAAATATTTACATGTAGGTATATGTATGTGTGTATATGGGATGAATGGGATACGTTTGAGTATTTAAAGGTCAATAACCTCAATATATCTAATCAGATGTCTGTTTATAAGGAGTCTCGACTCGAGTTCAGTACTCAAATTGAATAAAGTATTATTTTGGATATTCGTGTTGGTAACTCAGAGCCTAAACAGGTCACAAAAACATGGCAAACGATAAAATAACCCTTTAGCTCCATGGGCCGTAATACAGTCAAAATACATCACATAGGAACGTTGTAAAGGGGATTATAAAAACCTTAACAAAGTCATTTAAACAAACATAAAATTAAAACCTTGATTATACACATCATTATCATTAACACAACATCTAATTGAAAGATTTAATGAAGTAATCTCATTAGTATACTAAATACCTTTTCTTAATAAGACAATTATTTATAACCACGTCACGACAGCAACTACTCAAGTGAATATAAACTTTAGTACTTAGAGAATAGAGTTTAATTAAAGGTGTGGTTGATAAGACGTTTTGTATGATGAAGGTAAGCAAAAAGTTTCGTTCCCAGGGCTATTGTGCAAAGTGTATCAAGGCGTTTAGTCGACCAATTACTGACAAGAATAGCAAAAGCCACCAATGACAAATTTAGCAACACGTAATGGAAGTATTTTGTTCGTAAGAATACACAATAGATACAAGATTTTGGTCTATATTATTACAAGCATTATAGTACTAGATTGCTAAAAATAAGGTGCAGTCGAAACCACCTGTTCAAGTAGTTTATAAGTGAGTTATTTGCAGTTTATGTATTCTTGGTATCTAGAGACTCATTGGGACTTTAGTATCGACACTGATAGTTACAGAAACATCCCATTAGTTGCAGTTTATATATTCTTGGTATCTGAAGACTCTTCAGGACTAATAGTACCGTATCGTCATTGATAGTTATAGACACATCTACGAGTATAGTAGTCTCCCGCTTAGTCTAGACTGTCTAAGGTAGTTAGATATCTAGTTCTGCAGACAAATGTTATCGTAAGACATTGTCCAAATGCGTAATCGATTTGTACCCCAAAATTTCCTATGTGCGTTGCCCACAAATTCATTAGGATTTTTCTTTTTAGTGTAACAATTTTCAACAAAACTTTCACGAAAATAATTGAGACAAAGAAAGTAAGATGATTTCATCACATACGTAAGTTAATTAGGTGTGACAAATAGGACGCGTGCAACAGTCGCACTAGTAACCAATCACAACAGACAAGAGATTTTACACTAATTTTCACACAACACAACACTTCTAAAAATTTCCAAAATTCCACAGGGAAAGTGAAAATCAAGATTATTATGTCCATTTTTTCCAATTCTATTTTCCATAAATAGGAACCTTCCTATCCTTTAAGCTAAGATAGGTAAAAATCTAAATGTTCTTTTCACCAGTCTATAAGTAACACCTAACATTAGTAGGCGCTACGTCAAGTTAAGTAACTTTTACAAAGCCCAAAATTTACTCCTGGAAAAAAAGCGCCTAACACTGACAAACAGACTGACGGACAATTCAATTTGACGTTTCAAAAGTGCCTAATTTTGGATTAATTGAAATAAATGCTTTGACTTTGAATTTGAATGTCCAGATCGCATTGGACAGCTCAATGCAGACAAAGTCACGGGCAAAAGCTAGTATAATATAATATCTCCATTCAAAAGCGACAATGTTACAATTTCACGGAAGTAAAAGTGTCAGCTCTCGTGGTCTCGCTGCGCATAGGTCACGGGTTAACTACCCGACTCGGTGCAGTAATTACTACTACCTGTATTACATACATAATTATATGTTATATGTATTCTCCAGTGTGGGAGAGCCATGCTTCGGCACGAATGGGCCGGCTCGACCGGAGTGATCACAGAAAACCGACGTGAAACAACGCTTGCGTTGTGTGAGTGAGATTACCGAAGGCCCAATTACCCCGATCTTAATTTACCAATCCCTGATTCCCCAACAATCTTTGAATTCCCAACAAAAAGCCGGTAACATACTTGTAACGCCTCTGGTGTTTCAGGTGTCCATGGGCGGCTGCGATTGCTTACCATCAGGTGATCCGTCAGGTCGTTTACCGGCTTAGAACATAACAAAACTCGTGTTTGTGTTCGTTTTCACTATGTAAACTGTTGCTTCACATATTATAAAAATCAGTTCCTATCAGTCAAGAAGAGTCAGTCAGTCTGTATAAAAGCGATAAACGCAAAAACCACTGGACGGATTTCGATGACCGATTCTAATCGCATTCAGTTTTTTTTTTAAGAAATTTCTACTTACAAAAAGTAAAAGTGTTTCCTTTTAACCAAATAATTTATTTTCTGAATTGAATAACTTATTATATAAACAGAATTATATTACACACACTCAACCTGGTTGAGTATATCGTCTTTAATTTTTTGAAAAAAAAAAATATTTTATTGTAGATATGTACCACAACATACCCAGACCCAAAAAAAGAATAATTTATAGATCTCATAAAGAATTTGCCATGCGCATATTGCGTGCGGGAATCGAATTCTAAATCTAATAATGTTCGTTCTCAACAAAATATTGTACAACACAAAATCAAACATCATATAGTAAGTACACATCTTGACATTGAAACATCAAATACCACGTAGGTGTGGAGTACTGCTCGAACCGGTTCGATTCCCGGCCGGTGACCCACTGAACCCGAAACACAGTGAACACATGAATCATGTACAAGGATGTACCGACAATCATTTTAAAACAGTTATTTTCGAAGTATTCAAAATGCAAGTAATATTGTTCTCTCAAAATGAGAATTTGTATTAGCATTTCCATACATTTGAACACTGTTTAATTTTTGTAAACAACTTCAGAATAAGGAAGAGAATTTTCTTCTTAGTTTTTTTTTTACGCGAGTAAAGTGTGATTTTTAGTTAATTTAGTATGTCTTACGATAGTTATTAATTATTATAAAAATCTGATAAATGTGACAAATAAACAACCATACTGTTTTAATTAATGAATACCTACAAGATTTTGTAAAAAGTTGCGTTGAACACAAAATATAAAAAGATAGACATTTATTAAAGTGGCAACAAGAGAAAAACAAAGACTATAAAGGTAAAGCCAGCGCCAATCAAGGTCCTATGCTAATGTACTGCCTGCATTTATAAGTGTTGGGATTTCCACCTCCCTGCTGCATTAAAGTATCCGTTACATTGAAAACCCATCGTTGTATTATAATATCAAATTGATTATTAAGAAGTCCTAAGTACCTATAGTTTTGATCCAGAGCAGCGGACTACCTAGCGGGTTTACCGGGGCTCCGGCTCAGGCTTCGGGTTTTTTTTTTAAGAGGAGAAAATCATATGTATTATGATTTCTGAGAGGCGAGAGCGATTGCCAGACTCTTACTGACTAAAAACCACCCCGTTCCTAATTCTGCTTTGAGCTAGAGACCCGGTTACCCGTTAGGTTGTCCGTAGCTCCGGTGCCAATCTAACTATAACATGGAAAATATCTTCCACTATTTAAAACCTAACACTTAAAGGCATTACAAATAGGAGCTATGAAATACTAGTAAAATGGTTGACAGCACAGACCACAGGTATCGTCACGCGCCGCCAAGTGGAGAATCATTCACACTGTGCTTCACGTAACCTATGGCTCGGGACAAAAAATCCTCGGCAATCATTTCATCACCTTCACGGAGTACTGAAGAATTATTTCGTCGAACACGCTCCGTCAGGTACAGCATCAAAAAAAAGTTATTTTCATCATCAAATTGTAACAATTAAGTGGGAGCCTTCGATCCACGCGAATAAATCGACATTGTGTGAAACTACACTTGTTTTTTTTTGTCGTTTTTCTAACTTCTGGGAATCTTTAGAGTTCGTGAAGTAAGTATCGTGTTCAAATAGTTTAATGTTTTTGTTTAATTGTTAATACTTTGAAGCGTGATGTTTGGTTTTTTCTATTGCAGCTATTACAACAGTTTTTTTTTGCCCTGAATGCGTGCAAATGATCGGTATCTTGTTATCGAACCTGCTAACTATATGATATCGAGTTACTTATTGTCCACCATAAAAACTTTAAATTTCTTAATGTTATTCGAACAGAGAATTTAATTAAAAAGTTCTGTAATTATAATTAACTCAATTAAAGACAATTACTGTCATACTCTGAGACATTAATTAATGATTACTTAACCCAGTACAGCAATTGTTGTTTTCGATAAAAATCGTTACTAAGGCATAATTAGTAATCATTAGAACAGGAAGGAGGAGAACAGAAAGGGACATTCATGCAGTTCAATCAATACAATATTTAAAAATTCGTTAAAACTATCATATCGTTGAATTAACCTACTTTCACAATTAATTTGGAATCATGTGCAGCTTAAATCAGTAATCAATTAATTACGATTAAGATTTCAGATTAGCTACGATTACATACATTCGACGATTTGCATAAAAAGTAAGTTTTATTGAAAAAAGATATCTCTAGAACTTTCGCTCACAATGGCTAATGACCTGTCACTTCCTACATACAATTATTTGTATTAGTCATATATAATAGCTCATAGTACTACAAACGTACCACCTACATTTTTATGTACTACTATTTCACCCACTGACACATCTTACGCCTACACTTCATTAATAATTTCTTCATATGTATAAACCACGTGTATATTAAATAGTACACACATATTTAATTATGGTACAGAAAAGTTTGTAGTTTATTAGAGAGAATTACTTTTTAATTCAGGAGAACTGAAAAGTAATTTACGTCCCTAAGTCTTTTCAGGGGGCCTAGACAAAATCCAAGCGTTTTCCGCACAATCGTTTTCCGTTCACGCTAAGGACTTTGCGTTAGCGTGTCGAAAATGGTAGACAAGTTACAAATGGAACGTGAAACGCTCATTCCGCAGCGTTAACCGAAACACTCTATAATTAGGCTATGGAATAGCGTTTGTAAATGTTACAGCGACATTATTGCGCTGTCAATGTCAAACACAACATACGCGGGATAACAAAATTATTCAAAAGTTTTGTGTGTTGGAACTTGGAAGTGATTGAAGAGTAAATTATTACAAAGAAAGTAAGTAAACATGTTTAAATAACAATTCAAGTAAATGTAAGAACTGTAAGATTATAGTTCTACTGTAATCTTACAGTTCAGTAGGTACTAGTTAGTATCTTTATAAAAATGTAATAAAATAGTTTTATTGCGATGAGTATTCAAATCAATCCACCCCGAAGGCTACCCACTGACCTAATATTTTTTTAAATTTTAGATGGAATCTAGACTTCGTGCGAGTCCCGAGCAATTTAGTTTACTAATAGAATTTATGGAAAGGCAGGTTTTTCCCGATATTTTTTCATCTATTCCACATTTTCTTTCTCATTTTACCTACTTATTATGGAATGCGTAATGTAAACAACCTCACAATGGTGCACTTATATGATTGCGGGTCTTACATTTGTTATTCCAATAAAGTTAAACTTGATTCTAAACCTTAACACTTGTTGATTAGGTATGGTATTAGAATGCTGGTAGCAAACTTTATGTTTACTGGCTCTAATTCTCACGGGACCTTAATCTTATGAATTCTATTTTTAGCCATGGTGATCTTTCAAGGCCTCAAATGGGACTTCAAGGAAAGGTTCGGAGTGAAGGTTTGTGGCAGGAATTGGCAGAAATTTTAAATGCAGTGGGTGGTGGTATTAACAAAACAGCTGACAAATGGAAAAGGGTAATAAGCTATTAATTATTAAAAGAATTATGTATAGCTGTTGCATATGCAGAGCATTAATTTCAAAGTATTATTTTAAATTTTGTGCTACAGGTATGGTCTGACTGGAAGACCAAAACAAAAAAGAAGGCCTCTGTTATAAATCGGGACATCCATGGTACTGGTGGTGGGCCCAGTAGGGGAAAACCATTGAGTCGTCTTGAGGAAAGGGTGTTAAGAATAATTGGGGTCAGCTCAATTACTGGTAATCAAGCTGTACAAGAAGCAGGCTTTCAAGTAAGTGAACCCTTCATACATTGCTTTTTTTGTAAAAACTTATTTTCAGATTTCATAAAACTTCATCCATAGTTTTCATCAATAACAAGTGTTATTCCTTTTTGTACTTAGGAAGAACCTCAAGTAAGACATGCAGCTGATACAACAGACACGGTACCATCACTAGTGGATGAGACAGAGTTCACTATAATAGAAATAGCTCCAGAAAGTACATCCACATCAGTGCCTGTGCCGGATATTACTGTTCCACCTAATCGTCCTGACAGTCCTGTGCCAGGCCCTTCAAATTGTAGAACTGTACAAAGAGGTAATAATTACAAAATGTATCAGGATTCCTAGAAATGAATTATTCAAATAATTATTGATACCTACTAGTTCAGCAACACTAACAAATAAAATTTAAATTACTTCACTCGCAATATCTTTTTTCAATTTCGTCCACCATTATTTTAAGCATGGTAGATTTTCTACTATTCATTCACAAAATACAGAGTAATAAAAATAACTTTTATCTGTTCACAGAAAGATCGCCTATATCCCCCGGCGCTTCTACTCCGCGTCGTCACCGTGTCAGACAGCGAAGACTCCGCCAAACACCGTTCGACCGAGCCACTAGCGAGTTTGTTGCAATAGAGAAGAACCGGTTGCGTTTGGAACAGGAGAGGGAAACTCGCCAACACAATTTGGACATGGAGCGATTAAAAATAGAAGCAGAGCGGGTGAAAATGGAGGCAGACCGCGTCCGGGTCGAGGCAGATCGCGTCCGGGTCGAAGAAGCCCGTTTGGCCATAGAGGCAGACCTACTAGCCTCAAATCAAACACTAAGTTCTCAAATCACAAGTCTAATTTCCTTATTGGAGACTCGTGATTTGAGACCAAGTTAGTTATTATACAAAAAAAAGATGTTCTAACTAGTATTAATACTTACTGTGATTTTAGTTTTTTTTTGCACTGTGATAATTTTTTAGATTTAAGTTATTATGATTTTGCATGTAGTTAGTTAATACACAAAAAAAGATGATTTATCTAGTATTCAATACTTACTGTGATTTTAGTTTTTTTTTACACTGTTATAATTTTTTAGATTTAAGTTATTATGATTTTGCATGTATGTAGTTGGTAAATATACAAAAAGGTAATTTAAACTACTAAAAGACTGTTTTTATTTATTATTTTATCTTCTAGAATTAGGTTTTAGTCACAAATTAATATGAATATGTGCCATGTAATTACACTTTTTCGTGCATAGTGTAAGAATAATAATATAATAAAACATATTGTAAAGAATATAAAACCTTTTTAATTTTGCTACGTTACATTTTACAAAATTACACACTAATTAAGTCTCGACAAAAGATTACTAAGTGCTGCCCTGCCTTGAAGCAACTCACTTTGGTTGCTAGCAGCACCAACACTGTCAGACGCATTATTATGCTGCGCATCATCTTCTACTTCCATTACAGGTGGAGAAGGTAAATTAGCCTCTAAAGCCATGTTGTGTAACACACAACAGGCAAGTACAATATTCCCAGCAACCGTAGGATGGTAATGTAAGGTCCTGTGTCTTAACAAGCACCTCCAACGTGACTTCAGCAATCCAAAACAGCGTTCTATACAGTTCCTTGCTTGTACATGTCGCTGAGTATACGTATCTTCAACAGAGCCAGGAACTGCATTTAATATTGGAGTCATCAGCCATGGCCGCTGTGGATACCCAGAATCACCTAAAAAAATACATAAATAAATATTAGCACCATGTTATAATTATTTGCCACACAACAACTAATTAGTTTTTCATATATTTTTGAATAAAATGTTTTTATTAACATAAAACAAAAATATTTGCCCTATAATTTAAATTTCACATATTTTTAGATTTTATTTAAAGGTAAAATTGTAGTCTTCAAGATTGTTAGCATGGTTATGGTCTTAAATTTAAATAACAAATTTATTCTTTAAACAAAAATACTACATTATTTATTAACCTACCTAACAACCACACTTGTTCTCCATTTTGGTGCAACTCTCGCATAAATGTTTCCATTCTGCTAGATGCCCATATGAATGAGTCATGGGTGGCTCCTCCAAACTTTGAATTGACATTTATAATTTTTAAATTACTGTCGCATACCTGTTAACAAAGGAAAAATTTAAGAAACATATAAATACATTTCTGTAGTTACATACTATTTCAAGCATTAATAGTTATTATTACAAGCCACAAGCAAATGTAAACTTACCATTTGTACATTCAATGAATGATAACCTTTTCGGTTAAAATATAAATGCTCATCTTCTGATGGCTTGACTAATGCTATGTGGGTGCAGTCTATGCATCCAACTACACCCGGGAGTCTAAACCGCCGCTGAAACCTATGGAAAACATAATACATATTTTATATTATAGTCAACAATTGCTTTTTAGATACATATTTAGAACCTAGTGTGGATACATGGCTCAATGAAGCATTTTCTAATACCTGTTGGCCTTAAAGTATATTAATAATGTTTAGTGTAAAATACTAGTAGTGAAGTATATAAATATAGTTGACATAACTATCATAACTTACTCAAGTCTTATTTGGGCTCGTTGTTGTGGCGACCTCGGAAACACAATCCATTTATTTATAATGGCTGGGTGGCTCAATGCATCAACAACCTGTCGTATGCACCTACTGGCAGTTCTTTGCACCAAATGCTGCGATAGTCCAACAATGCGTTGATATGAACCCGTAGCTAAAAAGCTGAGAGTACACAAAACCTGAAACATGATTTCATTGAGATATGATAAAGGCACTTAATAATGTTATGTACCTAAGTAGGTAAGGTTAGAAGAACAAAACGTACCTTGAGTTGTAAGCTAATCTCCCGGGTGCCTTTTAATGAGGTTAAATGCCGCAAATCATCACAAAGACTCCGAAATGTTTGTTTGTCTAACCTAAATCGATGAACAAATTCTAAATCTGGTATATTTACAATTTCGTCCAGTTTACGCCGATCTAATCTCGTTTGACGTCTTTGCAATGCTGCTTCATTATTTGCTGACCAAAATAATCGTAAGGAATGCATTTTCACTACTTAATTTAACTTAAACTCACAACAAAAATAACAATGTTTACTCCTTCTCACAGTTAGCGTCAGGGACCGACCTCCCGCTAACAGAGCGTGTCGCGGAAACGTCAAAATATCACTAGCGTTTGTCAAAAGTGCCACTTGTCTACCATTTTGATGAAAATTTTTGGCGTTTACGTTTTACGCTCACTCCAACGTTCCTTTCCGCATGAGGAATAATGACTTTGTCTACCAATTTAGCAGCAGTCACGTGACATCGAGTTAGCAAATGTCAAATCC
Organism: Spodoptera frugiperda; assembly: GCF_023101765.2. Lineage (NCBI taxonomy): Eukaryota > Metazoa > Arthropoda > Insecta > Lepidoptera > Noctuidae > Spodoptera > Spodoptera frugiperda. The sequence goes on along the minus strand of NC_064214.1, from coordinate 5,765,706 downwards.
ATACAATTTGATTTTTCTGTTGGCATTAACGCTTACAGAAAAGGGATTTTGTCTAGGCCCCCAGATCCAGATTGTGTGAATAGCTTAAAAGTTCTCAAGCAATTGAGTAAAATGAAGCCCTTTTTATAAAAGCTTTAACCGTTTTTTTGAGTGGGAAATCATCCAATGCCTTCTCTCGCATTAGGTGAGATAAGAGGGAGTGTCAGATTCTTACTGACTAAAAACAACCCCGTTCCTTCTGCTACTTTGAGCCGGAGCCCAGGTTACGTTGTCCGCAACTCCGGAAAGAACCTTAATGTTTCACAATTCACAAATCCTCAATCTAACGAATTCGCAATATCACTTTTTAAATCTTCAACGTCTTTTTTCCTAAACAACCAACGCCCTTCGCAGTTTTTTATTTCAAAAGTAACCTCTATGGTCAGTCAGCCATAGACAACCAATTGACAATTATGTTGTTTTATTTTTAAACGTTCACAAGTACAATCGGATTATTTATTTTTATCTTTAATTATTTCATTTATTTCATTTCAATTGTTGCTACATTTATTTTTAGTGTTGTGTAAAAGAAATGTCTTTTTAACTAACCATAAAGCGTAAAATAGAATTAGTGTTAAACTTAATTCTTCACAAATTGATAAATTAAGTCAATACTTACTTAGATATTTTCATCTCTTTCTTAGTAAAATGTTTATTCTTGCCACCAAGAAGAGTCGTCCACAGTCTGGGACAGTAGTTTTTAACTATTAGAGATTTTTTTTCTTACAGGAAAGAAAAGACCTATAGACATAAAATCTTTCAAAAATGCCCTCTAATTAAGAGATAAACATCAATAATAATTAAAAGTCTTCAAGTATTATCAATATCAAGGATACTATAAACAATCAACTTTTAATGTATACTTAAAGTAAGGCGCATGCCACTGCTATGATTTTTTTTAATTTCTTACAAAGAAGAAAAATAATTCAAATATAATGATCCATAACACCAATATAGACCGCCAATGAATCACCCGCAGTACTTGTTAAAAATCGAAACTCATACTTCCTCTAGACATTTCCTTTTCATTTCCAGTTCTACTTTCTTTAGCACCAGTCTAGGTCTCAATTAGCAAACAGCTGTAGACTTAATCATCCATGATGTGAAAACATTCCAAATTACGTGAAACAATTGCTACTCGTCATACTTTCAACAATGGACAAACATCAAGTAGGTTGTGTTTAACAAAGCGTTTTATTAGGTAAGTACAAGACATAACTTTAAATACTAAAACGTATATTGTGATTGTGACAATACGAAAGGAAACTCGAAATATATCCGTACTAAATATCATTAAAGTTTCATTAGTAAACTGGATCAGAGATTTTCACCAATAAAAGTGCAAACAAACCAACCATCCTATTGGATACTCTTTATATTCATACACTCTTTCTTAAAAGAAAAATAACGACAGTGGATCAATCACAACGACATACCGCAGCCCCTGTTCGAAGCAAGAGTAGGAACGGGAAGGTTTTTAGTCTGACATTCCCTATCGCCTAACCCAGAGAGGGAGGAGGCATACACGATGATTTTCCCCTTAAAAAAATTGTACAGGGTACAGTAAAATCGACCCGAATAATTAGCATATTATCAACTCTACCCAAACCAGAAGAAGAGAAAGATAAACTCTACGGCCTTGACAGTGTAAATCCCATACATTGCCATAGTTTCCATTACGTTTTAAGGCACTTCAATTTGACTGATATTGCCGTTTTGGCTCATAGCACTGGTCTGTAGTAGCACAAGTAGGTACTTATTACACTCAACGAGCAGCATTCACCTTCGGAAGTAAATGTCCGCGGTTGTTTACATAGTGCCGACAATACAAAGGTCTCATTCCACGATTTGATAGACACTTGTATGTATGTGTAATTAATTCAATTTATGTTACGGACACAAAGATCCATTGTCTGTCAAGCATTTTGTTCTTTTATGCAATTTGTAGCAAGAAATGAATACGAACAAAAATTCTATGTATGTAGTTTATTATAATAATAATTTAAAATATGTGAGATCATTCTTGGAATGTTCTCTCTGTCTCTGCGTGTTATCAGATTCTTTGAATACCATAGAATACGAGCACAATCTTTGAAGGTCAATTTCTTTTGTAAAAGAGAAGCTAGCAAGCTTCTGGAAGCGATTAAAATCAAGTAACATTAGTCTCAAAATCAGTGATAACAATAATACTTAAACGGAGAAGACTATACTCGCTACTGGCGCCTTCTAACAAGAGCAGATATAATATAAATCTCCCGATCGATTTCGATCATGGTTACCGGTCTGTCTAACTAGACTAGCCTACTACGCAGGAGATATTATAGTGCACAAGTGTGTGCGCAAACACAGATGCACTCTCTGTTCTCTCACTCTCTAAACCCAATGAGACGGCAGACCGACACGACCGGAGACAGGTCAGGCGCAGGACCAAAGGCTTTACGTGGTTTTCAAGGCAACATAACCATTAGGCCACAATTATTACTCACTTCAAAGAACATACAGCTGTATGAATAGAATCAATCTCCATTACAGAGCTAAACACTGCCAATTTTTTGTCCATCAATATTGCTTTTTGCAATATCAGACCGGCAGTTGGCTGTAATTCTATTCTAAAGTTATAAGGTTTGGTTTTACAATACAATTGCCAATCTTTGAACGTTCGGTGGTTTACATAAAAACATCTGTCGACACATCAGTTCACTTATTTTAATGAATAGAGCTGTATTTTTGCAACTGTTTATATAATATGAAAACGTCAGAATACAAAATGGTGACTTCATCAAAACATACATAACAGTGTGTTTTTTTAATTAATGTCTTGTTATATTAGAGACATAACATAACACGTTTGATGATATATCGAAAATAGATTTTTCAAATTCAATGCAATGTTTTGCAGATGTTTTTATAAGTATATAAATGGGGAATCCCTGTTCAAATTAATTGAAATCGTTATATAACGATAACAGATACTCGTAAATCAATCAACATCATAATATTAATTAATTATTTTTTGTTATGTTTTTAAGTACCTAAATATCGACTTTAACAAAGTTGTAAGTGTATGTATCTCGGAGCTGCGGACTACCTAGCGGGTTTACCGGGGCTCCAGCTCGAAAAGCAGGAGAAGGAACGGGGTGGTTTTTAGTCAGTAAGAGTCTGACACTCCCTCTCACCTCGCCCAAGGCGGGAGAAATCATAGGATGATTTTCCTCCATCAAAAAAAAAGTGTATATATCTATGTGTGTATTTAAATAATATGTATAATGTATATTGTTGGTACATATTTATTTCGGAGTACACATCTCGTCTAAATATTTCTTTTGCATTATGTCCACCCAAAGGTTGTCTGGTAGAAATCACTATCAGTGAAAAACCGCCTTTGTGCCCATTATTTTAATTATATTGTTTCTTTTTTTTGTTAATGGTATACAATAAATATTAATCTATCTATCTAAACTTCTATAATCCAAGACCGCATTAATGTTCAGCCTGCTAGATCCGCAATATTTCTTTTATAAAAGTGATACCAATAGTGCGCAGGCACGTAATGCATTAACAGATTGTATAAAGCCCCAGCTAGAAACTAGTCGCGCCGGTCGGTAGCCCATCTCATCGCCACCGTAATCAATTTCCCTCAATTCAGCTCTGTCTATTGGAAAATAATTTGCAATTCAGTGCATAGAAAATGTAGCCTTAAGAAATGTTTCATAAAATTAAATGAAGCACTATTTTTGTAATAACTATCGTAAGACATACGAAATTAACTTGTCTGTAGAGACATACTAAACGGTTTGCTCACGTAAATTTATGGAGAAACGTCTACTTGCTTAGTTAAATGAAGCATTTTTATTTCTTTATCGATAAGTAAATATTTGACTTAGACTACACGGTTGGCGCGGTGCATGGGCAACTAGTTGCTGTGCTATGTGTAGCGAATTCGATACCCGCACGGAGCAATTGTTTGTTTGATCCACAAATTGATTCAGTATCTGGTTTGGGTGTCATGTGCATGTAAAACTGTATGTTTCTAGTGTGGGGCAACGTTTAAAAAAAACAAAAACAAATGTTTCGGTCGTTTCTAAGCTACCCAATAGCAATCGGAGCTTCTATAAAAGTAATTTAGCTTCCCAAGACTTGGTCAATAAAGATTTCCACCTGTCAAAACAAAAGGTTGCAACCCAAACCACTTGTAACCTTCACAGACGGATTACAAGCTCAATCAGGCGCGCCCTTTGAGTAATTTGTTTCATCATTTCTATTCAAAAAGTTTGAAAAAGTAAATTAACCGTAAACATTTAGGGTCATTTTTAAACGATTCCAACACTCTTGTTTCTTAAGAACTTGTTATTGACAAGCTTTAAATCCATCACTATTACAAAACAACTCGATAAAAAAGATATTTATCTATAGAATAAAAATAAATCGAGTTTTCCTTCCTGACGCTGTAACTTCAGTAAGTACGAACCGATTACCACGGTTTTACATTCGTTGGAAAGGTCTAGATATTTTTTGGCCGACAGCGCATTTGTAACGTCTTTGGTGTTTTAAGTGTCTTTGCTAGCTTGCAAGATTGCTTACCATCAGATGATACGTCTGTTCGTTTACGCTTGGCGTGTTCCATAAAAAAAAGAAAATTCTGGAAATTTCAAAACAGGGAAAATCATTGGCGAAACGGAGTTCGCCGGGTTTGCTAGTTTATAATAAAAAAAAGAACCTACTTACTATCCCGTTCAACTATTTTTCGTTTATACGATTAAATTCTATAAAAGAGATAATCATAATATGTAACTCTTTACACATCACAATGCAAACCAGCTGCCTCCGGCTCCAATATGCCATGAAGCCAACATCCTCATCACCTTGAAGGCATCGAACCTTGAATTCTTTACCTCCATGACCTCAGCTCGCAATAACATCCACACACAAATCTAATTACTGTACTACAGCTGTGTAATGGAATTGATTACAAGCGTATGGCACGGGCCGGCACGGCTGCGTCTGCGCACATCTCTGCGATAGCGGCTGTTGGCGCAGGTCAGGGAGTAGATAGTGGATTGTGTAGTTTTTGTCCTCTGAGGAACAATGAATCATCATTTAGGTGATACTTTGGTGAATATATAAAATGTAATGATAGTACTAAAGTTTCAAAACGTTACAAATTATATTTATCTACTTCTCGAAGTAAGTGATGTTGAAAAAGCTGTTTGGCATTTCATTATCTAGGTGTTAACTGAGATGGAAACAACGAATAAACTGGTAAAATCGTTGAAATACTTTACATACAATTTTAAACTGTGCATAATTATTATCTCAAGTACCAACACATAAGATAAACTACTAAATGCACATAGAACTCTTTATACAAGTTACCAGTTCACCTCCACACAAAAATGACTCCTACATTCAAAAGCCCGGACGTCCGCAGTCAAATATTTCGTGTCAATTTCCCACATTGTATGCACGTTACATAACAAATCGCTGCTACATTTACAGACAAGCACTAAAGAGTTGCAACAAAAAAATCGAAAGCCTTGAGAACGATAAGCAATGTGTAAACTTGAGTACAGATGGTAGGTCAAGCTAGAAACATGCATATCTTTTTATAAGAATTTCTTCTCTCTGCCTTTATGACCTTAATGAAGATACAAATAATAATTTGTATCCCTCCTCATCACATGTGATGAAGTGAGAACTGAATTGGAATGAAGAACGTAAAGGTAAAGAAAGGCCAGAGAAAAGATATGATTGATAATACAAAAACGATAAAACACGGAAAGGAGTTTGTTGGCAGAATGATTGAAAAATAAGACATTGTACCAAGTGCCAACCCCTTAACTTAGATTAAGGGCAGAAAAAGAAAATCTTTTAAAAAGATTTGCAGGTTTCATCATCATATTATCAAAAAAAAACATTTCCAGCTTCTCATTAAACAGACGCATTACCTGTACCAGACTGACTCACGATTGTTTTGCAAAGCCCACCTAAACCAAATAAGATAATTTGACAGATTTTAGTTAGTTGACGTGCTGACTATACAAAGCAAAAGAATTAAATAGAGTCTTACAGGTGTTCAGGTTTCAGCTGTTACCGATGTTTGTTTCCGTACCTGTGAACAAAACATGCTGTTAATGAAAAAAGTTATGGGTTTTTACATAGTACGATACAATAGTGAATGTTAACTTGTGATTTTGTAAACGTACCCATGACACAGGAGAAAATGCTGGAGTAGGGCAACATTATAAAAAAAACCTTAAAAAAAATGTGTTAAAATTACTATTGTTACATTTTATCTGAAATTACCTTAAAAGTAAGAAATATTGACAGTATTATTTATTTATATGTATTAAAACCCGAAATCGAAAGTTAATGAAGTCGGAAGTTGCTTGTCATAACTATAAAAATGTACATAAAATTGAAGGCTTACAGTTATACAAGTATGATACGTCTTTATTCATGGATAATTATATATTGATAATGTTTATTGTACCAATAAATGTAATTTACTGGATCGCTTACACATCACAATTATGAAATTGCGGCTTTCCAAAAAGCCAGTTTGGTTTTGCAATCATTTCTTATTTTAATAGTAATAAAGTTCTTATAATGAACCAATTCTTTGTTTTTTAATTTGGTATAGTTTCTTCCTGGTAAAAAATACTCAATACTTTATACATTTAAAGGTATCCTTGAGGTATTTACAGTGAATGCACGATCTTTCTCTTTCTTTTTATTGTTAAAAAGGATTTTTTTGTTGTTTTATCTTGTAGTCTTGCTACATTATCTTGTCGATTACCACTGTCATTTAAACGCTTATGAGACCATTTTTTTATGGGAAAATCACCAATCATTTCTCCTGTCTTGGTCGAGGCAAGAGGGAGTGTCAGACTCTTACTGACCAAAAACCACTCCGTTCCTACTCCTGCTTTTTGAGCCGGAGCCCGGCTAAACCGGCTCGGTAGCCCTCTACTCAGGTCAAACTGTAAGAGACGCAAATAAGCGATTGCGACAAGTTTAATACGAGTAGATACGCGGTGCACCGTCTAATCTAATTCAGCATCCTTGCGCTGCTCGCGGCTACAATGGGCTTCCCAGAGCTCTGTTATAGTCATTTCATCTACGTACATTGCATTCATGTTTGTCTCAAGGTCTTTTTATGGACTTTTGTTTAAACTGTTTATATTTGCTGCAGTTTTATTAACTTTTTGCGGTTTTTAAGCTTTTGTTTAATTGTTCGTTGTTTAATTATCTAATGGATTTTTATATTTCTAAACATTTTAATCGTTCTACTGAGTGACTAATCATTGTCCACGTCAATGTAAATGTCGAATCATTAATTTCCTTCTGGGTAAATTTGGATTTTCTTATACTTGTTAAGATACAAATAAATAGTTAAGAATCAAACTTGAAGAAAACTCACACCTATAATAATAATATTTTTTAATCTAGCACCAATAGCTATTTCGTTTTTCTTAATTAAACTACTTAATTATATCAACAACTTTCACTCCAAAACGAATCCTTACAAGCCTTATAGCCTACAAATCCTGGCACCACAAACATCAATGAAGTAACACTACTCATAGTACGTCCCAAGTTCCCAACAAGGCGGTGCTTACAACAGGTGTAACAAAGATACATAATATTTGTGATTCACGACACGTGGCGACAATTAAATAACCCGCTATTGTTCGTACGTTGCATCGCACTGTTTGTGCTCACACATTAACTAGTGTCATAATATTATTGTCTGACGTTTCAGCTTTTTTCATTATTGAATCCCATTTTTTGTGTTTAGTTAGTTTTACCAAAATGACTTGAAGTTTAATGATGTTTGTTAAAAAGTTATGCTGTTTTTGTCTAGTTAAAAATAACATGTTTTGGGAAACCAGTTGCAATGTTACTAGAAGATTTGCTTCACAAAAGATGTCACCAGCTACCTAAACAAGAACAAGCCATAAGATAAGACACACTAACGACGTCTCGAAGATGGGCATATATCTAGCAATTATGTATAGATCCTCTGGTGTTGCGGGTGTCATCAGGTGACCCGTGTGCGCGTTTACCGCCAATTCCATAAGCCGCCATACATAGATGTTGGTTGACCCAAAACAGTATAAAATATCATAGCTTTTTTATAAATATGTTTTAAAGGTTATATTGCATTTTTTCTCGAAAAAACATCATTCAATATTTGTTTACATTGGCGCGTGAACCCAGCATATAACCTACGTCAGTCGTAACCTACTGCGTCATACATTATGTCCGCAATGAATACATGTGCCATTGGAAATGTGTGTTTCCATGTCATTATCCCACAAAATTCCATGAACGGAAGTCCATGTTCCAAGCACGTCGATATCAAATCTCGACCGGCTCTAATCGATTCGATACCAACTGTCTTGCGCAACTCTACTTACACAATCGATTTGAATCGATGATGAATACGAAATTATTGTTTTTGCATATTTTTTTTTATTAGTAAGTAGGTAAAATATGCGGTTAATAGAATAGCGAAACTTGATTCGTGTTTCCAGTTTGCTTATTAAGCACTTAAATTTGTGACATGGGTAAAATATTTCCATTTATAATTCTGTCGTATTTTGAAGTATGGGAAGTACTGGAACTTAATAATGTGTTTATAAATAAACATTAATATGACTGATTAAATGGGTAATTAATTGAGACAGGTTAAATTATTGATAAATAGTAATCTTACACGAATAACCTAATAATTTTTAATAACATCGCGTGTGGCGCTAGTGTAGTATAAAATCCCGTAGGTAGAGATTTGAGTCTTTCTGATGTAGTCATTTTGTAAAGGTTTAATTTATTGGGTAAATGGATTTATTTTAGGGTAAATCCTGTGGTGATTGCTTTTGTTATCCTTTCCTTACCTATCACGGTAAGGAAAGGATACTTACCTATCACGGTAAGGAAAACAAGAAATAATTAGGTACAAAATAAATAATTGTCGGCAGAAAAGCGTTATTCCAAGTAATTATCGAAGCTCCTTAAATACATAATTACTTTCAAAACGCCAACAGAGATTTATTTGGAGCCATGTGAAGCCACCCGGGTGTTCTGGTACTCGTAATCATAATCGATTCGACGAACTTCAACAATTATAAAAACGAAGACAAAAGATTTTGAAACTGGTTTGACAGACAGAAATAAAGATCCAATTATAAATTCGTTATTCACGAGTTTCGTAGCCGATGGGAAGAAAAACTATTAGGTATTATAGGTCGAATTGCTTCTATTAGATTATGAGACCCTGGTAGCGTCTAGTTGATGTCTGGTACTTCTTTATTTAAGTTAAACCAGTAGCTAGGTTATTGATAAATACTTTGTGTGCTAAATCAAAGGTTCGGTTCCAAACGATGTTTTCTTTCATGATTTCGATTTTTGTCATCGTTATCATTATCATCAATAAGCCGTGACAGTCTACTACTGGACTTTGGATCTTATTTACTTCAGGAGAGGGGTTGCATTAATCTGTCAGTGTAGTCTCTTAATAGGCCCTTGAAGCCTTACACATCCGCGGAGGGATGGTGGAAAATGTTCTACTCCACCATCACCGCCGTTTACTCTACGCTTTTTATTTCTTCTTATAATAAACAGATGCTTCATAAACGCAAACATGATAGCGTTCGATTACAAAACTTGCTCTAGGCCTCAACCAATTACGTATCTGTAAGTACCTCTAGTTAGAACCCATATGACGTAAGAAAGAACCAGCTAACCTTACTGACACGGTGAACAGATGTAATGTAACTGCCGCAACTACTATCATAATAGAATATCAATTGCGATTCTGTTTACACCATGGCTCGTACGCACGTGAAGACAGAAGGTCCAGTCTGATTGGTTCTTGTTTTATTTTATTTTTGTTGCTCTTGAAATCACTGAAATTGTTGAAATCGTGAAGAGATTTAATGGTTGTAGAAGACCTGAAGCAACCTAATTAAAAGTTCATAGTGCCTTGCTTAAATCTGCTTTCCTGGTAATGGTGATTTGATTTAGGAAATAGCAGAATGGAGTTTCTACTCAATGTCTTAGAACCTGACCCTTAAACGAGTACTATCAGGCTCTCTTTATTTCCTGATATTACTTGCTGAAGTAAATCTTCTGCACATTATACTCTGTACGACGACTAACTACAACGGGCCCACAAGCAGGCGTCCGCAACACTTGGCAACGTATCATTACTGACAGTTCTCTGTTACGTCTCATTTGACGCGAGCCTATCATTTATCACCAACACGAATGTTAAGAGATAACAGAATGTTGCTGTTTTTGTTACTATATCTACTTTGTAGGTAATTACTTTGGAGAGCGGTGTGTAATTTGTTATTAAAGCGGACATTTTAAAGAGCTTAAATGAAGGACAGAAAGATAGTGAACTTAGTCACAATCATAGAATATGAGGTACAAGAGTAAAGAGAAGAATTTAGAAGTGCTGAGTAACTGAGTGTGCACAGAAGAGATGAGATCCTTTGTCTTAGCTCTAAAGACTAACGGTGCATTGTATTGCACAGATTAAAATAAATAAAAATCATATATTAAACGAAAAAATTGAGAGTCACAAAAATTGCTTACTTTTAAACTGCCCAATAAAATTTGCCCACTGCCGTGTGTATGAACACACCTTTACTTTACGTACCAATATAAAAGATGTACCATTACATCAATAAATCAGAATTTAGTCATCAATTCACCTCGTTGATAACGAGCTTCGATTCCAACCTCACACAGACAAAAATAAAAAACAAGCTTATTACGTACATAAAACATTTGATTAATTAAGTAGTTCTTCGAAATTGGTCTGTCCGATCGAATATATTATAAGAGTACCTTACTACCTATCGTTCTCTTAGTTCAACCTGAGGGCTTAGTACGAGTTTGTCTTACGTTTAACGAGATCGAAACGAGAGCGCGTTCTGTGCTCTGATTGGTTGGTTCATTAGCACCGGCCAATCAGAATGCCGAATGCGTTCTCGATTCTATCTTCAACGTAAAGCAAACTCGTACTAATGGTACTGTTTGCAAGTTTAATAGAGAATCAGGTTGTAAAATAGTAAGGAAGTCATAAACGTCTGGTTCGCGCCCTGTAACACATAATATACACACATACATATAGTTCCGAAACTTAGATATGTATATTTATATGTTAAACTCGTTTTGATACTTGTTTTTATCGTACGTGATAGGTAATTAGGTAGGTACCTGGGTAAGTATGTATTTTATTGGAACATGCTAGTGATGATTATTAGAGTTCTTCTCTTGATTTTGTTTACCACTTACATAATTATGTCTACTTTAAGAACAATTGGTGATCCGGTTTTCTTATAAACATAATAAATATTATGAATAAGTAGGTAATCTGTCGCTTTTACGTCATAAATGCTTATTTTACGATCATTAAGTAAATATAAGCATAATCTGTAGCCATAAATAAGAGTCGAATTTAAATTCATTAGAATTTGGTATGTGTTGTGTATTCTTTTATTTTTATTTTAGGTAGCATCATAATTAAGTACTTAAATTGGAAAATTATTTTGTGATCAAGTTTATCCAATTTGATTCCAAATAAAAGATTACTTAACGTATGCATTTGGGAACAAAGAATGTACATTGTACATAGCAAATACGAGAGAACCTAACAAACGTTTTTTTTAATGCAAACGTCAGCAAACGACGCCATCTTCTCAAAGTATAGATTAAAAATAACTTCTTGAACTTGGATATAACCAAGTGCGTCACAACTCGAGTGCAAACGATCTTAACTTATTTCATACCTACTTTTCCTCGTAAAGTCGTGAGGCTAATTAATTTCATATTCATATACAAAGCCCATAAAAACTTCCAAATGTATTGGTAAATGTTATTTAACAAAATGTTTCCGTTCTCTGCCATTATCGAAGTATCGCACACGCAATGCTTGTGCCCATTGCCTAATGTCGGTTTTTTATTTATTTTTTGTTGTATTAGTTAACAAAACATGGTATTACTTATATGAAATAAGATATTTGCCCATAGCTGACTGTAGTGACGCAAGTTGCATATAAATTGTAGATAGATGTTTATGGTCAATAAAACGAATTGCTTGTGGTTGTGATTTTGTATTGAAGAATAAACGAAAAATATGACAATAATTAATGAAAACGAAAAATAATAAAAAAACGACTGCGCTCGGCCGTTGCGATCGGCGAGTGTCGCCGCTGCCGCTCGCATGCAGCGCGCTGGCGTCGCGGCATCCCTTTCCCCCGGCCCCCGCACGGTGCGTCGTCGCTGGCTCGCGGCGTTAACATGCTCCCCCCCTGGAAACTTGGTTTTCAGTAGGAGTGATGTCGACAGGCAGTGGGCAGATCTTGCTGAAGCTGCGTAAGATTTCTCCCGAAGCTGTCCGGATTTTGGCCACTCGAGAAACGCCATCTTTACCGGTGTGTACCGCCAACACTCGTCCTAGTCGCCACTTCAGTGGGGGCTGGTTTTCTTCTTTAATAAGAACAAGTGTGTTCTCGTTCAAATCGCCTTTATTCTTCTGCCACTTAGTGCGAGTTTGTAGTTCGCTAACGAATTCCTTTGACCATCTCTGCCAAAAATGTTGGCGCATTTGTTCGATCCGGTCATATCGCGGCAAGCGGTAGGTGGCAGCGTCAGTGATGTCCTCGCAGATTGGTGTGGTGAGTGGACGACCAATCAAAAAGTGCGCCGGTGTCAATGCCAGCAGGTCATTGGGATCGCTTGATAGAGGTGTCAGCGGACGCGAGTTGAGAACGGCCTCGACTTGTACCAATACCGTGTAGAATTCCTCAAACGTGAGGTTACTGTTACCTACAACGCGTCGCAGGTGATACTTGCAGGACCGTACTCCTGCCTCCCACAAACCACCAAAATGAGGCGAGTAGGGAGGAATAAATTTAAAAGAAATTTCATCCCCAGCCATGCTATCCATTAACGTTGCTGAATTGTTAGCTAGAAAATCTCCTAAATCTTTGGCAGCACCTACATAATTTTTCCCATTACCTGAGTAAATGACAGCAGGTTTACCCCTGCGTGATATAAATCTCTTAAGACAAAGAAGATACCCATTAGTTGTCAGAGTTGTCACCAGTTCGAGATGGAGCGCTCGAGTAGCAAAACAAACAAAAATACAAATATAACATTTAATTAACCGCGAACCCTTGCCTTGACGGTTCAAAATGTGAACAGGACCGCAATAGTCTGTGCCCGTGATCAAGAACGGAAAACCCGGTTTCAACCGGCTAGACGGTAAGTTGCCCATTATTGGGCTTAACGTTTTACCTTTCATTCTAACGCAACGCAAACACCTTTGAACTGTAGACCTAGCTAAATTCCTACCACCGAGTGGCCACCATTCTTCGCGGATGGTAGCGAGCAACGATTGCGGACCCGCGTGAAGTAGGTATTTATGCTTGAACTCAAACAAAAGCGAAGTAAACTTATGTTTACTACAGATTAGTATAGGGTGCTTTTTATCGTAGGTAAACTCATCGGAGTTACCCAACCTACCTCCCACTCTAATAACCAAATCATCACAGAAAAATAAATTAAGTCCCGACATATTACGCGAATATTTTATATTTGAAGATTTAATCGATAAGGACTTATACTCATCCGGGAATGAATCTATTTGACTTAGTCTCGCGAGTAGAATAGTAGATCTACGTAATTCCTCGACTGATAACGCACCTTGTATGTGATTAGTTTTATGACGAGTGTTGTGAATAAAACGCAACATATACGCAACACATCGTGTCATACGAACGAAAGAAGAAAAGTTGTCAAAAGGAAACGAATTGCACGACGCATGTAAACCAACTACTTTGTCAGGTTTCAACTCAGGTAAGTCACTAGGTATGTCAGGTAAGTTATATTTCTCTAGGTTACCGTCGAGAATGAACCCGGGACCGTTCCACCACAAGTCCTTGTGGACTAGTTCAGGTAAGTTTACCCCGCGAGTTAACATATCAGCTGGGTTAAGTACGCCGCTTACATGTGACCAGGTACAACCAGAAGTCAAGTCATTAATTTCGACTACTCTATTTTGAACGAAAGTTTTCAACGCAATAGGGTGAGTACGCAACCAACCTAAAACAATAGTTGAATCTGTCCAAAAATACGTATTATTAAATGTTAAATTAATGGATTCAATAATCTTCTTATAAAGACGCGCGCCTACTAGCGCGCCACACAACTCGAGTCGCGGTATGCTTACCGGCTTCAGAGGTGCGACCTTACTTTTCGCACACAACAATTTAACGACGGGTTCATTAGATGTACTAACGCTACGAATGTACGCACAGGCGCCATACGCGTCCTGTGAAGCATCGGTGAATATATGCAACTGTAGGTATTGTACGTGTTTCGTGGTAACGTGTCGCGGAACGCGTATTTGAGGTAAGTATTGAAAAGAACTGACAATTTTACTAAATAAACACGCCAAATCAGAAGACACAGGATCATCCCATCCGATTTTATAAAGCCATAACTTTTGTATAAGTATTTTTGTAGTAATTATAACTGGCGCTAATAACCCCAGCGGGTCATAGATTTGAGATATAAACGAGAGGATTTTTCTTTTAGTTAGTTGTGAAACGTCAACATCGATATTTAAATTAGTTTTAAAATGCAATTCATCGCTACTATTACACCAACCCAAACCTAGTGTTTTACATTGCGCATTCTTGTCAAGTGATAATGATTTTGTGAAACTATCCGACGGACTGACATCAAAATTAAACGACCATTTGCGTAATGGAAAACAACCTGAAAGTAAGGTCTTGTTAATGTTTTCACACAACGTCAACAACTCCTGCTTATTATCATGAGAAAATATCAAATCGTCGCAATAAAATGAATTTAATATATTAGACGAAACTAGTTCGTCATCGCATTCGAACGCTAACTGTCGTAAGCACCTCATCGCGAGGTACGGAGCTGAGGCGGTGCCGTAGGTCACGGTGTTCAACTGATATATACCTAACGGCTCTTGTTTACTATCCCGCCATAAAATGAGATGAAGTTGACGTTGGTCGGCCTGCACGAGTACTTGTCGGAACATTTTCTCGACGTCAGCGCATGCAACGAAAGTATACTGTCGAAAACGGAGAAGAATGCCTACTAAGTCGTTTAATAACGGAGGACCGATCAGCTGTAGGTCATTCAACGACTTTCCTGACGATGTTTGTGCGCCGGCGTCGAAAACTACGCGAAGCTTTGTAGTGGTACTTTCCCGTTGAACGCAGTGATGTGGTAAGAAGTAGTACGGTGGTAGGTATCTATCAATACGCGTCATGTGCCCCAATGCTAGGTATTCCTTAAGAAAATCGGAGTACATGCCTTTTAGTTCCGGCGAACGATCTAACTTCCTTTCTAAGGAAAGAAACCTATTTTTCGCTGACTCATACGAATCGCCAAGCGAGTCAGCCGATTCACGTAACGGGATTCGAACTGCGAATCTACCTTCAGAATCACGAATGGTGGTGGAAGTAAATAGATCTTCACACAACCTATCGTCTTCGGTGTAAGTATTATTACTCGATTTGCCACTGTCAACCTCCTCTAGTTCCCAAAAACGTTTCAACTGACCTTCGAGTGACGTTGACAATGAACAGTAGATTATATTATTATTACTACTTGTTTGGTTATTAGTAGAGAATGCTTTATTACCTAAAACCGTACCTGAAATAACCCACCCTAAACGCGTGTTTTGTAGGTAAGGCCCGGTAGGTAAACGAATCAAGCCTACTTGTAATAAATCCCAGAACACATCCGCTCCGATCAAAACATCTATTTCAGAGGGTACATAGTAGTCTGGGTCCGCAAGTTTAACGTTTTGCGGGATTTGAAACGAATTAAAATCTAAACGACTATTTGGTAAACAAAACGTAATTTTAGGTAAAACGGAACAATTTAAACGTCTACTAAAATCGTTAAATCTCGAACGTATGACAAGGTCACAGGACTGTTCTGAACACATGACACTGTTACCTATCCCCGATATATTGAGAGTGGACTGTATAGTAGGTAAGTGTAATTTTTTACATAACGATTCTGTTACAAAACATCGTTGGCTCCCACTATCGAGCAGGGCGCGCGCAACTGTGTATGTATTGTTATTATTACAGACTTCAACGAGAGCTGTTGAAAGCAGAACCTGGTCTAATGTGTTAGACTGCACGGCTTGTTTCGAGTGATAAGAAGTGATAGAGTTTGTACCTAACGAAGATGTGTTCGCATGTGCACTGTCCGTCGCGTTGTTAGCTGGCGCGTCAGTGTGCGTTAGCGTAGGAATATAACGAAGTGAGTTACAACTCGCGGTGTTGTCAACGTGAATTAAGCTGTTATGTTTCTGCGCACATTGTTTGCATGGACCAAACTGACAATCGTCTAATGCATGTCCAGTACGTAAGCAATTCGTGCATATTACATTCCTTTTATTTTGAACAAACGTAAGCCTATCCTGGACAGATAAATTAAGGAATGTAATGCACGAATACAACGCGTGGCTTCCGTCGCACATAATACATTTAAAAGCGCGCGATGATTTTGCCGCGGACGTACTTGCGCGAGTCAGCTGTTTGTTAGCGACAAAACTACGCATTTGTTGACTTTGGGATGAATTAATTATAGATCGTTTTGGAGAATCGGTATTTTGTTTATGTCCTTGAGCCTTTAACATATCAAGGACGTCTGAACGGTTTTTTAAAAATTCAATAATATCATCTAACTTAGGTTTGTAGTCCTTTTCAAAGGTGTTCTTTTTATCTTCCCATTTTTGGCAAGTGTTAGGATCGAGTTTAGTTGTTATTAGAAAGATGACTAACGTGTCCCAGTGTTCTGTGGACTCGCCTAAGTTTTTTAATGACCTTAAGTTTTTAAGTACTGAATCTATTATTTTTCTAAGTTGAACGGGTGATTCTTTACTTATAGTAGGTAATGTAAACAACGATTGTACATGATTGTTAATTAATAATTTATTGTTGTCGAATCTATTAGTTAGTAATTCCCAAGCCACTGCGTAGTTATCCGAACAAAAATCCAATGATTTTATTACTTGCAAGGCACTTCCTTTTAATGAAGAACGTAAGTAATGATATTTTTGAATAGGTGTAATTTCCGTTGCGTTATGAATGAGAGATGTAAACGTGTCGCGAAATTCTAGCCAATTCTCAATTGTACCGTCAAAGGAAGGCAACGTGATGGTAGGTAATTTGACGCTGCTAGTGTTACCTTTCGTAGGTTTGGTGATGTTATCGTCACCTTTGCTACAAATACACGTCTTAGCTAACGACATACTGCTGTAGAATTGTGATTCAATGGATTCTCGAATCTCTAATTGTGTTGATAACTCTGGCTCATCACTCAAACCCTCGATCTCACTTTGAACTTCCTGGAAGTCGCTAAATATCGTTTCGGTGTTAGCCACACGTAATTTTATTTCGACGACCTGTTGTTCTAATATATTGGTTTTATCTAGTGAATTTATATATTTTTCAAATAAAGTAAGCCTACCACGAAGATTACCTCGTTTCCTAACCAACTCACGCAACTCCGAATCTCGACCCATGTTGATGGTTGTTTATAAGACAAAGGAAAAGTACTTACAAGTATCACCCGGAGTATGTAGAGAAAAATAATAATTGGTACACTCACTCACTATAAACGAATACACGGTAATGATACACTTCGAAACCTAATTCACAACCACGTGCTTTACCACTTTTCTTCCGAAGTTTCTGGCGAAATCCGGCTCGAAGGACCAATGTTTATGGTCAATAAAACGAATTGCTTGTGGTTGTGATTTTGTATTGAAGAATAAACGAAAAATATGACAATAATTAATGAAAACGAAAAATAATAAAAAAACGACTGCGCTCGGCCGTTGCGATCGGCGAGTGTCGCCGCTGCCGCTCGCATGCAGCGCGCTGGCGTCGCGGCATCCCTTTCCCCGGCCCCCGCACGGTGCGTCGTCGCTGGCTCGCGGCGTTAACAATAGATATAATTGCAAATTATTGCATATTTTATAGGGCGTGAATGTTTTGACTTAGCAATCTTTTTTTTATGGAATAGGTGGCAAACGAGCAGACGGGTCACCTGATGGTAAGCGATCAGCACCGCCCATGGACACCTGAAACACCACAACACCCACAAGTGTATTGCCGGCAATTTGCTGGTTAGGAATTTAAATTTTGTTGGGGAATCAGGGATTGGGAAGATTGGGAAGGGGGTAATCGGTCCTACGGTAGCTTCACTCACACAACGCAAGCGTTGTTTCACGTCAGTTTTCTGTGAGGTAAACTAATCTTACATCAATAAATAGTAAACGTTTTTGCTCATTAACTTTCCAGTTACAAACGATATCATCCTGTTATAAACCACATCCTTGCTTTAGTTTCATTTTACACAAAAAGTTGATTATTAATAAGAGATTCGACTACGGTAAATATGCTCATAACAGTATCCGTAAACCATAAATCAATGATTATATAATTGATATATATTTATATTGTTTCCCGGAGTTTACCACAGCCATAATTATTTGGCAATTAATAATAATTATTGGGATTATGAAACAATTTATATAATTGGCAATCAGTTGCGGATTTCGTAAATTTTCTTACTTATTTAATAAGGAAAATTTAAAACCAATTAGGTATTATTAATTTAGATAAGTAAAGTGCATTATTATTGCTTAGCCCTACTTAGTAAGATAAACAACTGTAAATCTGTGTTATCTCAATTGTCGAAAAGGATAATTAGTCTTAAGTTTAGAATTGATGGATTTTCGTGTTTATCTATACAAACAGGGGGTTTACTCTTGAATCGAATTTTGATCGTTCGACATTAATATTGTGGAATTTCGTATTCTTGAGTTTCAACACACATACTTAACATTATAAGCATCCATAGTGCGTAGAAATTTATTTATTTATTTATTTATCACTTGTTTTCTTTTGCCATTTGAAAGTATTGATTTAAAATATTGAGCTTTATATATTCCGTACTCTTAATGCTATTTTAAGAGCTACGATTGGGATTGTATAGTTTTCACATTAAATAATTATTGAGATTTTATTGGATTTCAATCCATTGATACTGAGTTTGCGCCTTGATATTGGCTGCTTAATAATACAACGTTTTAAGAGACATTCAATTTTACAGTTTATAACACTATCTTCCTATGAATATTTCCTTGCTTCTAGAAATATCAAGTAATATAACTATGACATGCACAAGTTCACGTTAGTGCTCTGGTATATCTCTACGTAAAGATGGTAATACCTAAGTACTTAAGTAAAATTAAACGGGAGCTGCGGACTACCTAGCGGGTTTACCGGGGCTCCGGCTCGAAAATCAGGAGTAGGAACGGGGTGGTTTTTAGTCAGTAAGAGTGTGACACTCCCTCCCGCCTCGCCCAAGGCGGGAGAAGTCATTGGATGATTTTCTCACCTAACTTATCCCTTCTGCCAGAAGAGAAATCTAGGAGCTTTAAGGTAGTCAACAGTCAAATCAGTTTTGAGACTATTAATTCTTTATTAGCTGAATAGAATTAATTAGTCATCAAACCCTAAGCCCTACCTACAAATAACCTAGGTACATAGGTACTTATTATGTTCCGTGAGAACCAACATGGTTATTAAACTAGGTGAACAGATGGAATAAATTGTTCAGAACTAGTTAGGTACCTACTGTGATGCAGATTCACGTGGGCGATACACTCGGTGCTGCCTGCACAGTGCATTATAGAATAGAACACGATAATTGTGCGCAATTATCAAATCTGATTGTATGATCATATTTGAAATAATAATTAGTTATTAGAAAAACTGGTTATAGAGGTATTGTACCGAAAATGTTTTGTATATGTTCAATTCCGTCTCTTCGCGATTTTTTTGCGGCCTAAATGTATCTTCTCTACGTAGACAAGTACCTAGATAACGTTTAAATGATTCAGCAGTCGAGTTGTTACCAAATTATTGTCTTATCTAATAGAAGTTTAGTCTAGTCTAGTTGTTCCTAAGAGGAGAAATAATAGTAGGTAGGTACCTAAGTATAGACATTTGCGTTTTCTGTTTTTAAACCTAAGGCCATTATACAACACTGCGTATCACCCAGGAATCCCACCGCACAAATCATATCCCGACATTGGGACCAGCGACTCCGTAATTACATACCTAAATGGGTACCTAACCTACTACCTATTCGACTGTCATTAAACTCTAAGTAGGAGTTAGGACCAATGCCCCATTTCTGCCAATTTACAAACACTTGAGTACCAGTCATGTCAAAGACATTTGGTATTTTGTTATGTTAACTAGAACGTAATAAATTGATTGAGCATTTCTTAGAGCGGACACACTAATTGTATTCAATTATCAATTCTATTTCGTTGTCACAGAGTTTCTAATTGCGATCAATCAAAACAATTAAATGTGACGAGGGAAAACTAACACACCCACTGAGAAGTACCTACGCTTATTTTTCCGCTGAGGAATTACAGAGAGTGAGAGGGCCATGTGCCACGATTGTCACGTATTTTTCATTTGTTCAAGGTTAGCCAAACATATTGCCCCTGTACCTACGTACCGTTCTTTTGTCAGAACCCTATTATTTCGACCAAATATCAAAGACAAACATGAACACTTCTTACTTAAATTGATTGCAGAGCATGTTTACAAAAACACAAAATGCAACAAAATAAATCACAGAGAGAATAAAATAAGATGGTTGATGGACGCGTGCATTTAATTGGACATAACGGAATCGAAGTCCGGAACAGTGTGCAGCGAGCAGAACACGTATCGGATGCCATACACCGCACATCACGATCCGTGATACATTTTACTTGCGCCTGAGTTGATCACGTTACTGCAGCATCCGTGAAACACTGGCTACTGGGTGCTACGAGCCACTCCGCCCCACTTTACCACTACAAGTGTTAAAAACTCGTCGATAATTAATTTTAAAGAAAGTTATTGGTATTCGAATTCAGTTATTCGCTGTAAACTGTGAAAAGAATGTTAATGATCACGTTCAGTGATCATGCTGTATTTCATTGGGATTGTTTAATAGCGATTGCTGTTCTGAATCGTTTTCGCAACAGTTATTTAGTTCGAAAGGAGAAATGATTACCTAGGTATTGTGTTAGTATTTCTAGAAAAATTGTCAATCATTTATGATTAGATGCGGTATACTGGAGATCGGGCTTATTGTTAATTGGATGCTGGGAGGGGTCTATGCATGAAAACGGCTCGAAGTCAAAGTTAAAGTCAAATCATTTATTTCAATTAAACCATAAATATGTACTTTTGAAATGTCAACAAATAAAGAAATCAATAATAGTCTGTCCATCAGTGAAGCTAGGTGTTCGTTCCAAAGTGTAGCTTCAAATGGAGAAGAACGAGCAAGACACTCTATTCGTTACTCTTTTTGATGCGAAGATGATTAAAGGAATCAGTGCCATTTAACACTAGAATTAATCCGTAATTAAGTTAATAAAACAATAAGAAGAAACATTCATAAATAAAGACAATAAGCTTGTAAGTAGCAAAGCGAAGCGACAAGTTAACAAGATGTCCAGTCAATATAAATTGCTACATCATTGATGTACCGTGTACTCGTATTAAGTAGACAGTCGTCATACAATATTACAGCGTTTATGTGAAGTGCACAATGATAGTTTTTTTTCCAGTAGTTTACTTGTAAATATTATCTATGTTGAAGAATTGCTTTAACGTAATGGACAAAAGGTTATTATTATAAAATCTTTTTAATTTTATAAGATATTATATTAATAGAGGTACCAGAAGTTCAGAACTTTGATGGAGATAAATGCCATAAAATCCTAGGGTTGGCCCAATCGACGAAAATGATGCACCTTAAAAAAAAATAAGTAAGGTGGTTAGACTAGATAATAATGCAAAGTTACTGGGTAATTTCATTCGAGAAGAACGAGAGATAGTTTAAAAAAATATTTATTCTTAAAATAAAAATTCTTTACATAACTGACCACTAAGACATCGAAACGTTATGTTGATTCACGAATCATTTTCTTTTTATCTTTTATTTTAGGGGCTTTTATTCTTAGAACATGCCAGCCCCGTCACGAAACATTTCTCACAAGTGATAAGAATGCTTCATTGATAACACACAAAAGCTTCTATCTTCCCGATTATCTGGTCTCTGGGATGACACACATACCGACAGACAATGCAAATATTCCTGGGAATGATAAACTAGGCCTCTGTATCTAATATTAGAATTACGAATTGATAAAGATAGTGACTGACTTATTGGGTTAACTGGTCATAAATACAACTGCCAGTATCTAGTCTTTTTTTTTTTTTTTTTGAGGGGGAAAATCATCCAATGACTTTTCTCGCCTTGGGCGAGGCGAGAGGGAGTGTCAGACTCTTACTGACTAAAAACCACCCCGTTCCTTCTCCTGCTTTTCGAGCCGGAGCCCCGGTAAACCCGCTAGGTAGTCCGCAGCTCCGGAGTATCTAGTCTTGGGTTCGATTACTGCGGTAAGTAAATTGTTATTTTACGTTTCTTGATATGCTTTGCAACTGTCAGGAGCTGCGGACTAACTAGCGGGGTGGTTTTTAGTCAGTGAGAGTCTGACACTCCCTCTCGCCCAGTGCCGGCGTTAGGGGGGGGGGGAGCAGGGTGACAAATTCTGGGGGGCGCCGATGCCGCCGCCGCCGATGGGATCCACAAAAAACTAACACTTGATATTGCTTCCCTCAAGTGGGCGCCACGGGGTGTCAGTGGCCCTTACGCAAGCACTGCTCTTGCCTCGCCCAAGGCGGGAGAAGTCATTGGATGATTATCCAACAGTAAAAAAAAAACTGTCACGGAACGTTGAATTGATGCTAATAGTGAGTCCATTTCTATCAATCAACCATTCAATAAATGGAACAAGGGGATGTTACTAATGAACACCTCTATATAACCCAAGGAAACAAAGGATATGATGATTATATTTATTTAATGTTATTAAAGTCATATACAGTTAAAAATATTTCCACACAATTGTCCAGTTAGAAAAATAAAAACAATAGACAACTCACCGTTGCTTGAACAATAAAATTAGAGGATATCTCCATTATCTTGAAAACTTACAACAATAATAAAATATCATGACTTCGTGACGATTGGGACACAAAAGTTTCGGACACTGTGTCCCAAACGACAACTTACAATTTTAATATTTTTTTAGTGACGTTTGGGACACCATCAAAATATTTCATTTATTTGGTATAATCTGGTGAAAAAGTTTTAAATTATAAAACGTATCTAGCAAAAAGCGTTTCTGGCTTATTCGTGATCGGTAAAGGCGAGGCACGATGTACAAATCCATACAAACATGTAATAATACGGTCAAAAATATTTAATTTAGTAATATAATATTATCTTATTCTTTAAATGCATCCGAACTAATGTTTTTGTCTAGTTCTAATTATAGATTTTTTTCAATATTTTATATGTTATAGTAGGTACTTTAGAACTAAATCTTGTTTTTGTAATACACTAACAGACTGATCTGGCTTTGCACGGGTGAATCTATTGAAATAATATTATATTACTAAATTAAATATTTTTGACCGTATTATTACATGTTTGTATGGATTTGTACATCGTGCCTCGCCTTTACCGATCACGAATAAGCCAGAAACGCTTTTTGCTAGATACGTTTTATAATTTAAAACTTTTTCACCAGATTATACCAAATAAATGAAATATTTTGATGGTGTCCCAAACGTCACTAAAAAAATATTAAAATTGTAAGTTGTCGTTTGGGACACAGTGTCCGAAACTTTTGTGTCCCAATCGTCACGAAGTCAATATCATGATGTAATAAA